>NC_057946.1:19140833-19153288 GCF_018555375.3 Anguilla rostrata
GTCTGGGTGGCATGTTTTGTAAATCGGGTGTGTTTAGTCCGATTGATTGAGTCAGTGGAAGCTTGTCGAACAACTCTGGTCGTGGCTAACAGCTCTGATTTGGCATTGAACTTGGGAAAGCTTAGGCTGCTTTTTTCCGGTCGTCCCTTAAGTGAGTTAAATTTTGAAATGCCGGGTGTTATTGCGCGCGAGCTAGGTTGCTTCGGGCCGCTGTCTGTGAACACTCAGCAGGGTTTGAGTCCTAGCCTTCGGGGTTGAACTGAAAGCGTTAGCCGGCTGCGTTTTTCGGCGGGTTAAAGTCAGGTTGGAATATTGTAAAAGCGGGGTAGCGCCCTATTTGTTCCGGCCGCTGTCTGTGAACATCTACAGTGTTTGGTCCTAGGCCCTATGTCTGGGAGCTTTGAACATTGAATGTTGCCGGCTGCTTTTTTTCGCGCGCTTAAGTCAGGTTGGAAATATTCTGTAATCGCGGGTTGTAGCTCGAAGCATGGTCTGCTTCGGGGCGTGCTGAACACTTAGCATGGTTTATGGTCGGCCCATTGCTGGATATTCTGAACGTTAGCGCGCTTTTTTCCGCGCGTTAACGTAAATGTATGGGGTGTAACTATGCGCGTGTGACCGGCGTTCTACCTGTTTGAGTCTAGCCATTCGATATGACTCGCCGCCTTCTGTGATCGTGTTTATCCTCCATTTCTGGCTTTACTTGACTTACCGTGCTTTTCGTGCGGCTAACAGTGAATGGTAATCGCGGGGTGCCCGAACATGCCTTTCGGGCGCGTCGACTCAGCAGGTTTTGCAGCCTATGTCTGGCTTACTGAGCGTACTGATTTTTCGTGGCTAAGTCGTGAATTTTGTAATGCCGGGAGCCATGGCTCGTCGGCCGCTTCTGACACCAGCGTGTTTATGTCTAGCCATGTTGACTTACTGAACGCGTGATTTTTCCGTCGCTTAATCGTAATTGAATCGCGGGTGCCACAGCCTTCTGGCCGCGAACCCTAGCGTTGATGTCACCTTTGTCTGGGCATACTGAACGTTAGCCGCATTTTTTCGTGCGCTAATCGTAATTGAATGCCGGGGCCCAACGTCTGCTTCGGCCTTCTTACACTCAGTTGTGCGCCTTGTGGCTTACTGAACTACCGTGCTTTTTCCGCGGCTAATCAGTAATGTGTAAGCCGGGTTGCGCCCGAACTGCTCGCTCGGCCGCTGTCTGTGACACCTAGCATGGTTGATGTCCTAGCCCTATTGTCTGAGCTATTGAACTTGAAGCGTTAGCCGGCTGCATTTTTTTCCGTCGCGGCTTAAGTCAGGTTGAATATTCGTGAAATCGCGCGGGTGGTAGCGCCCGAAACATAGGCTCTGCTTTCGGGCCGCTGTCTGTGACACTCTAGCATGGTTTGATGTCCTAGCCCTATTTCTGGGAGCTATTGACTTGAAAGCGTTGCGGCTGCATTTTTTCCGGTCGGCGCTTAAGTCAGGTTGGAAATATTCGTGTAAATCGCCGGGGTGGTAGCGCCCACATGGCTCTGCTTCGGGCCGCTGTCTGTGAACACTCTAGCAGTGGTTTGATGTCCTAGGCCCTTGTCTGGGAGCTATTGACATTGAAAGCGTTAGCCGCTGCATTTTTTTCCGTCGGCGGCTTAAAGTCAGGTTGGAAATATTCGTGTAAAATCGCGCGGGTGTAGCGCCCGAAACATAGGCTCTGCTTTCGGGCCGCTGTCTGTGAACACTCTAGCAGTGGTTTGATGGTCCTAGCCCTATTGTCTGGGAGCTATTGAACATTGAAAGCGTTAGCCGGCTGCATTTTTTTCGGTCGGCGGCTTAAGTCAGGGTTGGAAATATTCGTGTAAAATCGCGCGGGGTGGTAGCGCCCGAAACATAGGCTCTGCTTCTCGGGCCGCTGTCTGTGAACACTCTAGCAGTGGTTTGATGGTCCTAGGCCCTATTGTCTGGGAGCTATTGAACATTGAAAGCGTTAGCCGGCTGCATTTTTTTCCGGTCGGCGGCTTAAAGTCAGGGTTGGAAATATTCGTGTAAAATCGCGCGGGTGGTAGCGCCCGAAACATAGGCTCTGCTTTCGGGGCCGCTGTCTGTGAACACTCTAGCAGTGGTTTGATGGTCCTAGGCCCTATTGTCTGGGAGCTATTGAACATTGAAAGCGTTAGCCGGCTGCATTTTTTTCCGGTCGGCGGCTTAAAGTCAGGGTTGGAAATATTCGTGTAAAATCGCGCGGGGTGGTAGCGCCCGAAACATAGGCTCTGCTTCTCGGGCCGCTGTCTGTGAACACTCTAGCAGTGGTTGATGGTCCTAGGCCCTATTGTCTGGGAGCTATTGAACTTTGAAAGCGTTAGCCGGCTGCATTTTTTTCCGATCGGCGGCTTAAAGTCAGGTTTGGAAATATTCGTGTAAAATCGCGCGGGGTGGTAGCGCCCGAAGCATAGGCTCTGCTTCTCGGGGCCGCTGTCTGTGAACACTCTAGCAGTGGTTTGATGGTCCTAGGCCCTATTGTCTGGGAGCTATTGAACATTGAAAGCGTTAGCCGGCTGCATTTTTTTCCGGTCGGCGGCTTAAAGTCAGGGTTGGAAATATTCGTGTAAAATCGCGCGGGTGGTAGCGCCCGAAGCATAGGCTCTGCTTCTCGGGGCCGCTGTCTGTGAACACTCTAGCAGTGGTTTGATGGTCCTAGGCCCTATTGTCTGGGAGCTATTGAACATTGAAAGCGTTAGCCGGCTGCATTTTTTTCCGGTCGGCGGCTTAAAGTCAGGGTTGAAATATTCGTGTAAAATCGCGCGGGTGGTAGCGCCCGAAACATAGGCTCTGCTTCTCGGGGCCGCTGTCTGTGAACACTCTAGCAGTGGTTTGATGGTCCTAGGCCCTATTGTCTGGGAGCTATTGAACTTTGAAAGCGTTAGCCGGCTGCATTTTTTTCCGGTCGGCGGCTTAAAGTCAGGTTGGAAATATTCGTGTAAAATCGCGCGGGTGGAAGCGCCCGAACATAGGCTCTGCTTCTCGGGGCCGCTGTCTGTGAACACTCTAGCAGTGGTTTGATGGTCCTAGGCCCTATTGTCTGGGAGCTATTGAACTTTGAAAGCGTTAGCCGGCTGCATTTTTTTCCGTCGGCGGCTTAAAGTCAGGGTTGGAAATATTCGTGTAAAATCGCGCGGGGTGGTAGCGCCCGAAGCATAGGCTCTGCTTCTCGGGGCCGCTGTCTGTGAACACTCTAGCAGTGGTTTGATGGTCCTAGGCCCTATTTTCTGGGAGCTATTGAACATTGAAAGCGTTAGCCGGCTGCATTTTTTTCCGGTCGGCGGCTTAAAGTCAGGGTTGGAAATATTCGTGTAAAATCGCGCGGGTGGTAGCGCCCGAAGCATAGGCTCTGCTTATCGGGGCCGCTGTCTGTGAACACTCTAGCAGTGGTTTGATGGTCCTAGGCCCTATTGTCTGGGAGCTATTGAACATTGAAAGCGTTAGCCGGCTGCATTTTTTCCGGTCGGCGGCTTAAAGTCAGGGTTGGAAATATTCGTGTAAAATCGCGCGGGGTGGTAGCGCCCGAAGCATAGGCTCTGCTTCTCGGGGCCGCTGTCTGTGAACACTCTAGCAGTGGTTTGATGGTCCTAGGCCCTATTGTCTGGGAGCTATTGAACTTGAAAGCGTTAGCCGGCTGCATTTTTTTCCGGTCGGCGGCTTAAAGTCAGGGTTGGAAATATTCGTGTAAAATCGCGCGGGTGGTAGCGCCCGAAACATAGGCTCTGCTTCTCGGGGCCGCTGTCTGTGAACACTCTAGCAGTGGTTTGATGGTCCTAGGCCCTATTGTCTGGGAGCTATTGAACTTTGAAAGCGTTAGCCGGCTGCATTTTTTTCCGGTCGGCGGCTTAAAGTCAGGTTGGAAATATTCGTGTAAAATCGCGCGGGGTGGTAGCGCCCGAAGCATAGGCTCTGCTTCTCGGGGCCGCTGTCTGTGAACACTCTAGCAGTGGTTTGATGGTCCTAGGCCCTATTGTCTGGGAGCTATTGAACTTTGAAAGCGTTAGCCGGCTGCATTTTTTTCCGATCGGCGGCTTAAAGTCAGGTTTGGAAATATTCGTGTAAAATCGCGGGGTGGTAGCGCCCGAAGCATAGGCTCTGCTTCTCGGGGCCGCTGTCTGTGAACACTCTAGCAGTGGTTTGATGGTCCTAGGCCCTATTGTCTGGGAGCTATTGAACATTGAAAGCGTTAGCGGCTGCATTTTTTCCGGTCGGCGGCTTAAAGTCAGGGTTGGAAATATTCGTGTAAAATCGCGCGGGGTGGTAGCGCCCGAAGCATAGGCTCTGCTTATCGGGGCCGCTGTCTGTGAACACTCTAGCAGTGGTTTGATGGTCCTAGGCCCTATTGTCTGGGAGCTATTGAACATTGAAAGCGTTAGCCGGCTGCATTTTTTTCCGGTCGGCGGCTTAAAGTCAGGGTTGGAAATATTCGTGTAAAATCGCGCGGGGTGGTAGCGCCCGAAACATAGGCTCTGCTTCTCGGGGCCGCTGTCTGTGAACACTCTAGCAGTGGTTTGATGGTCCTAGGCCCTATTGTCTGGGAGCTATTGAACTTTGAAAGCGTTAGCCGGCTGCATTTTTTTCCGATCGGCGGCTTAAAGTCAGGTTTGGAAATATTCGTGTAAAATCGCACGGGATCGTAGCGCCCGAAGCATAGGCTCTGCTTCTCGGGGCCGCTGTCTGTGAACACTCTAGCAGTGGTTTGATGGTCCTAGGCCCTATTGTCTGGGAGCTATTGAACTTTGAATGCGTTAGCCCGCTGAATTTTTTTCCTAATGGCGGCTTAAAGTCACAGTTTGAAATATTTGTGTAAAATCCCGCGGGGTGGTAACGTCTGAAGCATGGGCTCTGCTTCTCGGGGCCGCTGTCTGTGAACACTCTAGCAGTGGTTTGATGGTCCTACGCCCTATTGTCTGGGAGCTATTGAACTTTGAAAGCGTTAGCCGGCTGCATTTTTTTCCGAATGGCGGCTTAAAGTCACAGTTGGAAATATTAATGTAAAATCGCGTTAATAATGCCCAAAACATAGGCTGTGCATCCCATGGCCATTGTTTGTGCAATGTTACTTTCATTCACTCTGTTTAACCCTCTGGGGTCGAGAGCTCCGCCGGCGGAGCTCGACAAGATTTCGTTGCTATTTGGATGAATAACTTCGCGAGCTTTTATCATACGGACACAACAAAGACATTGACATGAACCTTTGAATCGTGGCATTCCAATGTGCCCATTGACATAATAATATGAATTGTTTTAAGCTATTTAAAATGAGATCAAACAGACCATTGCCATGTGCTAAGTCTTTCTCATTAATATGTGATTTTCGCTCGGCAGTAAGTACGCCCAGACCACATTCACAAGATAATGACATGCTAATTGCTATCGATGGCAGGGGAGGGGCGATGCGTTTATGTGCGAGAGCGCCTACTGTAAACAAGGATAAAATAGGGGCGACATAGCTCAGGAGGTAAGACCGATTGTCTGGCAATCGGAGGGTTGCCGGTTCAAACCCCGCCCTGGGCATGTCGAAGTGTCCTTGAGCAAGACACCTAACTCCTATCCCCTAACTGCTCTGGCGAATGAGAGGCATCAATTGTAAAGCGCTTTGGATAAAAGCGCTATATAAATGCAGTCCATTTACCATTTACCAAAATGTCACACAGAAGCATAGCCCACGTCTTCTCGGGCAATCCTTACATTTCATTTCGGAAAATGGCACGAATGACTGGACTGGATGTTCTTCATGCTTTGTGGGAGAGCGACCATGAAGACGCGAACTCATCAGGTCCGGACACTGAAGCTGACACTGATGAAGAACGGTGTCATTTCGAACTGCGAACTGATCCAGCTGAGGATCAACTTCATGAGTAAGTGTATTTCTTACGATAATATTGGTAGTGTGTACTGTATTGCAACTTATCTGTGTGTTTGTAAGAATATCCAGTAATATGCGCGTTTGTAAATTCCCACACTACGAACGATTCAATACTGCATCTCAAAAAATTGCACTGTAACTATTTTACTTGATCACTGTACGTAAATAACCTATGCGTGGCGTGTATTGGCGTGGCTAGGATTCTAAAACTGGGTGTCCTCGCACAATCGATATTAGCATATTGCATGTAAGTTCGGGAAATAAACTAACCGCTTAGCTAAAAAGACCTACTTCAGATTGAGGCATTATTTATGAGTTGCGTGAGTTTAGCTAATGTTGTTTCGTTGATAGCTTTTATTATTTGTAAATATGTGTACTGTATTGCAATTTATGTGTGTGTTTGTAGGAATATCGAGTAATATGCGCGTTTGTAAATTTCCACACTAACCCTTGCATCTCAAAATTATAGGCTACCTCTCTGCATCTGGTTGTGTTTGTTTGGTTATTTGTATAAAATATAACTGCCACATTTTCTAAGTTTTGTTTTCATTAGTTAGTGGTTTGTCCCTTTTTTGTAAATCACATTGTTGTTGATGGGAATGTGCTGAATAAAGTTTGATTTGATGTCACATTTCCTAACAATTTTGTTTCTATTACATTTACAGAGATGCTGATCAGGTAACACGGCCTAGTTTACCACCTGCTAAGAGGCGACGCAAGCGTGGCAAGAGGACACCAGTCAGCAAGCAGCAAGCAGCTCAGCCAGCTCGGTCATGGAAAACTGAGAAATCTGCTGATGTGGCCCCACCGGTGATGCGTTTCCGTCCTGCGCGGCAACCTGGAGTGCAGCTGAGCTCGGCAGAAGCCCACACTCCTCTGGATTTGTTCAAACTATTTTTCTCTACAGATGCTGTCAGGACACTGTGCAAGAACACCAACGAGCATGCTGCCAGGGCAATAGCAAAAGGGAGCAAGTATAAATGGACTGACATTGGGATAGAGGAATTCTACAGGTACATTGGACTGATTTTTTACATGGCCATGGTAAAGCTGGACCAAATCAGAGATTACTGGTGGCAAAGTAGCATTTTCTCTGTCCCATTCCCAGCAACCGTAATGACAAGGGACAGATACAGAACTATTTGCTGGAATGTACACGAGTGATGCAGACAAGGACCAAGAAAATGACAGGAAGCGTGGCACACCGCAGCATGACAAACTTTTCCGGGTCAGGCCTCTCATGGACACAATTCAGCAAAGCCTGCAAAGCCGTCTATCATCCTCGCAGGAACCTTGCAGTGGATGAAAGAATGGTAGCAACCAAAGCAAAGACTGGTATGACACAGTACATGAAAGAAAAGCCAACAAAGTGGGGTTTCAAGTTGTTTGTGCTTTGTGACTCCAGCAATGGATACACTGTGGATTTTGCTGTGTACACAGGAAAGAACAGCTTTCAGACAGGACAAGGACTTTCATATAACTCTGTAATGTCACTTGTGAATCGTGCATTCTTGGGTTCCGGATATTATGTGTACATGGACAATTTCTATACGAGCCCAAAGCTCTTCAGGGACTTGTATGGACAAAACTTTGGTGCTTGTGGGACATATAGGGAGAACAGGAAGGAATGTCCACGCACTGCATGTAATGCTCTGACTAAGAAGTCAGGAAGAGGAGCTTTACGGTGGATAAGGGATGGTCCTCTGGTTTTTGTGAAGTGGATGGACACACGAGAGGTGTCTGTCTGTTCCACCATCCATGCAGCATTCACTGGGGACACAATACAGCGGAGGGTGAAGCAAGATGGTGTCTGGATTTCAAAGAACTTTCCATGCCCATCACCTATCATCCAGTACAATGCACACATGGGGGGTGTTGATCTGTCTGACCAACTGATACAGTATTACACAACACAGCACAAAACAATGAGATGGTACCGGAAATTGTTTTTACATTTCTTGGACATTGCTGCCACAAATGCATACATCCTACATAAAGAACTGTCATCATTGGGACAACAGGAAGCAATGCCTCACAAGGCTTTCATGGAGGAGCTCACTGCGCAGCTGTGTGGCGTCTCACAGAAGGCACCTAATGTAACAAGACGGGAAAGTTATGGTCATGTGCCTGTGCCTACAGCCTCGCAGACTCTGGATGCCAGCAAGGTGGCTTCAATTGGTCGCAAGACATGCAAACTCTGCAGGATGGACTTCGGGAAAAAACAGAACACTCCATGGAAGTGCAAGGAGTGTGATGTCCCCCTGTGTTTACAGCCAGACAGGAACTGTTTTGCAAAATGGCACTTGCAACTTTGAAAGATTATACACAAAATATATAAAATAATGGTGTATATTGTGTAGGTGCTCTTTTTACATTAAGCACTTTTTATATTCATTGGCTTTTGTGTTTGTTGTTTTGTAAGGCACTTGTGCCAACCATTCTGGAGTCAAATTGTGTGTGTGAAGCAGAAATATTGGGTTTATATTGTGTAAATGCTCTTTTATATTATGCACTTTGCCTAATAAAGTTGATTCTGATTCTGAAATAACCTGGAAGTGTGTGTGAATTGCATCTCCCATTCATATAATTTACTTCAATGAATGTACCAAAATCAAAAGATGTCTGTGTTTCTGTCTTCTAAATGTCAGGGTTCTGTGTCTCCCCCCCCTTGTTGTTCTCTGTTGGGCCGCCAGATGGCGGCACCTCTGCTTTTTGTTCTGTTAATTGTTTTATTGGTTCTTATTATCTAATTATTAGTTGCGTTTTGTCTCGTGCTCCCCTCCCTCTCTGTGGCTTGATTGTTCATCGTGCCCTCCTGTGTCTCGTCTGCGTCTTTCTATTTAAGTCTCCCTCTCCCCAGACTCAGGCGCTGGATTCTTTTGGTTTGCTACCCGTTTGGTTTGTTACCTGCCTGCCTGTTTGTTTCTGTACCTGTTTTTTGGTTTGTACCTGTTTGCTACCTGCTTGCCTGCCTGCCTGCCTGCTTGTTAGTCGCCTGTTGCTCTGTTCCCTGTGTGTTTTGGAAATTTTGTTTGTTTTTCCCGCATTTTTGAGTTTCTCCCGTTGTTTTGTTAGTACTGCCCTGCGAGGTTCTGTTCCCTTTGTTCCCCTTTTCTTATTAAAATTGTGTTTCCCCATTTTTGGATTTTTTGAGTTTTTCTGCACTCTGCGCTTGGGTCCATTCCTGCACCCTCCCTGACAGAAGAATCCAGCCAGATCTGGACCCAGCAGAGTTTTTTTTTTTTTTTTTTTTTTTTCTTCCCCCATTTTTTTTTTCTCTCTCCTCGGGGTTTTTGTTTGCTGGCCATGCCTCCGGTCTGGAGCAAGCCGGTGGTGGCTGGGGAGGCTTCCGGTCCTGGTCCTGCCGTTGGGCAGGCTCCCCTGTCCAGTAGTCAGTGGGCGGACAAACTATTTGAGACGTGCCAGGGGTCGCGCCCATTTCTGGACTACGTGGGGGAGTTCTGCGCCGTGGCCGCTAAGGCCAACCTTCCCCAGTCAATCGTGTGCCAGTTATTCAAAGACAACATGAGGGACCCCCTCCACGGCGGGCTCGTGTACTCTGGCGTGGACAAGTGTGGGAGCTTCGAGATTCTGTTCGCTACAGCCCTGCACTGGGACGAGTACCTCCGGGGGGTGGCAGATATGCCCCCTCTGGCAGAGAGGTACTCACTGCCCTGCGAACCGGAGCCCGCCGTCCCGCCGGAGGAGTCCGCCGCCCTGCCTGCTCGGCCCGCCGTCCCTCTGCAGGAGCTGCCTGCTCGGCCCGCCGTCCCTCTGCAGGAGCTGCCTGCTCGGCCCGCCGTCCCTCTGCAGGAGCTGCCTGCTCGGCCCGCCGTCCCTCTGCAGGAGCTGCCTGCTCGGCCCGCCGTCCCTCTGCAGGAGCTGCCTGCTCGGCCCGCCGTCCCTCTGCAGGAGCTGCCTGCTCGGCCCGCCGTCCCTCTGCAGGAGCTGCCTGCTCGGCCCGCCGTCCCTCTGCAGGAGCTGCCTGCTCGGCCCCGCGCCCTGGAGAAGCCTCCTGCCCAGCCGGGTTCCCTACGGCTGGGGTCTGCGTCCCTGTCTTCTGCCCTGCCCGGGCCCCCTGCCCTGCCTGTCTTTCAGCAGGGGCCATCACCGCCTGTTCGGTCTGCCGCTCCCCGGGAGAAGCCTCCAGCTTCGCCCTGCGCCCAGGAGAGTTCTCCTGCCCATCTGGGTTCCCTACGGCTGGGGTCTGTGTCCCTGTCTCCGGCCCAGCCGGGTTCCCTGTCGCTCCCCCCAGTGGTCGTCCCTCCCCCCCGGTCTCGTCGCTCCCCCCAGTGGTCGTCCCTCCCCCGGTCTCGTCGCTCCCCCCAGTGGTCGTCCCTCCCCCGGTCTCGTCGCTCCCCCTGGTGTCTATTCTCCCTTTGGTGTTCGTCCTCCCAACCGTGTGTCCGTGTGTTCCCCGGCCCCCCTGTCTAATTGTCTACCCGTATGTGTGTCAGCCAGTTTGTTGGCCTGTTTGTCTGCCCCCCAGGCCGTCAGCCCATCGGCCAACGTGTTTGCCCGCCTGTCTGCCTGTCTGTCTGTGTGCCAGTCCGTGTGTGTTTTGTCTTGTTTGCCTGTGTGTCAGTCCCTATGTCAGTTGTTGGGCTCCCCCCTCGCCTTCCCTGTCTGCCTGTCCCTTTGTGTGTCCGTCGGTGTCTCCGTGTGCCTCCCCGCCTGCTTGTCCCTGTGTCTGTCTTTGTAGGTCTCCCTATTGTGCCAGTGTCTGTCAGTCTTTCCCTCTCAGTCTTGCCCTACCCAGTCCAGTGTTGTCGTGCCCCGTCTCAGTCCTGTCCCGTGTCTACCTCGCCCCAGTCCAGTCCTGTATGTCTGCCTTGCCCCTGTCCTAGTCCCCCCTGGTTTCCTGAGTTCCCCCTGGTTTCCTGAGTCCCCCTGTCTCCCTGACACTAAATGGCTCACTGTGTATTGCTTTGTAAAAAGTTTTTGTCTTAGAGGTGGGGAGGCATGCGGCCAGGTGTGAATAGCCTACTTAGCAGGCAGGTCCTCCTTCTCAATAAATATTCATTTTCATTAAACGGACGTACAAGTGCACGTTGATAACTTACTTTATGCTCCTTCATCATTGAAGCTACCTAGGGCTACTTCAGTCAAGTCAGTTAAGAGTGCTTCTTCAAAAATAAATTGAAATACTGTGGCCATTGTTAGCGAACAATTTAAAAGTGGTTTGAAGGTGCTAGGCCCTATTCTCTAGGAGCTGTTGAACTTGAAAGTGTTTGCCAGCTGCTTTTTTTCCAAATGGAAACTTAGTCATAGTTGGAAATATTCGTGTAAAATCGTGCGGGGTGGTAGCGCCCGAAGCATAGGCTCTGCTTCTCGGGGCCGCTGTCTGTGAACACTCTAGCAGTGGTTTGATGGTCCTAGGCCCTATTGTCTGGGAGCTATTGAACATTGAAAGCGTTAGCCGGCTGCATTTTTTTCCGGTCGGCGGCTTAAAGTCAGGGTTGGAAATATTAGTGTAAAATCGCGCGGGGTGGTAGCGCCCGAAACATAGGCTCTGCTTCTCGGGGCCGCTGTCTGTGAACACTCTAGCAGTGGTTTGATGGTCCTAGGCCCTATTGTCTGGGAGCTATTGAACTTTGAAAGCGTTAGCCGGCTGCATTTTTTTCCGATCGGCGGATTAAAGTCAAATTTGGAAATATTCGTGTAAAATCGCACGGGATCGTAGCGCCCGAAGCATAGGCTCTGCTTCTCGGGGCCGCTGTCTGTGAACACTCTAGCAGTGGTTTGATGGTCCTAGGCCTTATTGTCTGGGAGCTAATGAACATTGAAAGCGTTAGCCGGCTGCATTTTTTTCCGGTCGGCGGCTTAAAGTCAGGGTTGGAAATATTCGTGTAAAATCCGCGGTGTAGCGCCGAAGCATAGGCTCTGCTTATCCGTGGCCTGTTTGTGAAACTCAAGCATGGTTTGATGGTCCTAGGCCCTATTGTCTGGGCTATTGAACATTGAAGCGTTTAGCCGGCTGCATTTTTCGGTCGGCGGTAAAGTCATGGTTGTAAATATTCGTGTAAAATCGCACATGTGGCCCGAACATAGGCTCTGTTTCTCGGGGCCGCTGTCTGTGAACACTCTAGCAGTGGTTTGATGGTCCTAGGCCCTATTGTCTGGGAGCTATTGAACATTGAAAGCGTTAGCCGGCTGCATTTTTTTCCGGTCGGCGGCTTAAAATCAGGGTTGTAAATATTCGTGTAAAATCGCACGGGGTCGTAGCGCCCGAAACATAGGCTCTGTTTCTCGGGGCCGCTGTCTGTGAACACTCTAGCAGTGGTTTGATGGTCCTAGGCCCTATTGTCTGGGAGCTATTGAACATTGAAAGCGTTAGCCGGCTGCATTTTTTTCCGGTCGGCGGCTTAAAGTCAGGGTTGTAAATATTCGTGTAAAATCGCACGGGTACGTAGCGCCCGAAACATAGGCTCTGTTTCTCGGGGCCGCTGTCTGTGAACACTCTAGCAGTGGTTTGATGGTCCTAGGCCCTATTGTCTGGGAGCTATTGAACATTGAAAGCGTTAGCCGGCGGCATTTTTTTCCGGTCGGTGGCTTAAAGTCA
>NC_057946.1:19453381-19645881 GCF_018555375.3 Anguilla rostrata
AGGCTGGCATCCTTCCTTCCTGCAGTCGGGGTGGAAAACAGGATCTTTCTGCATGAATCAAGGCTCTTCTCCCTGCAGCGGATGCATCCTACTTCTCCCTTGCTGCACTGTAGTGCACTCAGACTCAAACGCAGGACTCAAGTGGCCAAAGCATGTTTATGTAATCGTAATTTTGAAGGGATTATTACCTCACTGTTGGCTAAAAGGCTGTTGGCCCTTTCCTTATTATCATCCAAATGTTTCTTAAGAGATACTCCCAGAGATACTTAAATTATACATAGTGCACGGCCAGCTGAGTGCTGATGACTGTAAGGGGAGATGCTTGATGTTCAGATTTAGTCTTAAGTGGCAGTGCTAGGTTTTAAAATGTGCTACTTGTCACCCTGTCTTTGCAGTCAGCTGTTCATCTGGCAGGCCCACAATGCCCTCTTCATGATCCGCTGCCTGCTCAAAGTGTTCATCAGAGAGATGAGCGAGGACGAGCTGCAGTTACAGTTCTCCTACCAGGAGAGGGCGCCAGGCTCTTGCGGTAAGCCTCAGGGCGAAGCACCAGGAGTGTTTGAGATTGCAGGCAGGAAGCACCGCCAGTGCAGCCTGTTTGAAAGGGAGGACGAGAACGTTCAATGCCTGATGTGAATGCTTCAGTGCCCCACATCATTAAAAACACCAGCCTTCATAACCTTGAATGGGGAGATTCAAGGTTCTGAATTTTGAGAAAATTGAGGTCAACGGTAAACGGTTGCTGAATTTTGTAATGCTCAATTTTTCTTTCAGCAGACTGAGAGGCATGATAGTCATGTTGATCAGCTCTAAAATAGCATCACAAATTGCTTTTCTGTGCCAAGGGATGAAAACTTAATGTAGTGCGGAGTCCTGAGCAGGTCAAATTTGAACATCTGCATGTCTTTAATGATTCATTGGAGTCCCACATTCGCATTTTAAGTAAATATCTCTGAAAATGTAATATCAAAACAGGCAAGGTTAATTAGTGGCCTGTGTCACACAGACTGATTCTATTACCTTATTTCTGTGGAGCATAAAAAGACAGCTTGCTAATTGTTTTCTGCAACTGAACTGTAATTGTTTTTGTACAGCTTGTCAGAATTGATAGAATCATGCTAGCTTTTGCAATCGTTTGGCCTCACAAGTAATTTGTTTGATACTGTTGTTGAACAGGGGGAATTAAATGTTGGTTTGGCTCCCTTACCTCTATAAATAAGTCATATAAAGTGAGACTTGCTTTGCATTAAGGCTACAAATATAAGTATTTGATAGTTGGATACTTTGGATATTTTATGTCCTTGACTGGCCCATGTTTGCAACTACGAGCATCCATGTGTGCAGTTTCCTGCCTGTAAATGTTTTAAGTTTGTAGACTCGCGCATGTCAGAGACAGAGCTGCTGAGTTTGTCCAGCTGCCTCTAAATGATTAATATTGCATTCCTGTGCCTGGGGTGTAATAATGGGGGAAATTATCAATGGCTTGTATTTAAGAAATAGCTTTAGCCTCACAGGCTACTGGCAGTCTGAGTCATACTCACTGGGAGTTTCCTCCTGGTCACTCCTTAGCAATGGAGATGAGCAGTATGGGAGTATGCAGCATTTAACTTTTGGAAGGATCTAGAAGTACTTCAGACTTTAGATCTGGGGCTCCCACATTTCTTTCATTCCCCATCCTGCCCCCCCCCCTCCCACCCCACAACCATTCCTCCCTAATAAGTGAGCAGTTAAATGAAAAAAGAGGGAAAAAAATGTGGAATAAATAGATGAAGACAGTATATAATAGTCTCATTCAGTCTGCCGGTCATGGAAGCGAGGGGCTATCGGAAGCACGCTGAGTTGGAAATTGCAGTAGATGGGATGGACGTTGAAGCCCGCTGCCTGTCTTTGCGCTGCAGTGTTTTCCCCCTGCTCCCTTGGCCCAAAGACGGGAGAATTCTCTGGGAAAGTTTATTTTTTTCGGTTGTACTGAGGAAAACCAGAATTTGAGATTTTTTTTTTTTTTTACTCTGGTGACTAAGGCTACTTGAGTTTTTGCAAGAAACCGATACTTTCCAAAACACCTCCAGAACTGTGAGAAAAATCCCGACCATAAAAGAGGGATACTTATTCCGCATTACTTGAAATGTTGCACTTTTGGGTTATTTGAAATTGATATATATTTAAGGGTATAGGTTCACTGATGTTTTCTGCTGGATTTCAAGGTGCATTTAATTAAAAGAACTTTGGTTCAAAGGTACCTGTTCTTCTTTAGACCACTGGCTCCATTTCTCCCGACTTGGCGGCGCAAAATGGCGGAGTTTGAAAGAGGTTTGCCTTTGTCTGTGCCCAGTGCCCTTTTCATGTGTTTGGCTTTGCTTTGAAGGCCGAGCCCTGCCGCAGCGCCCGTCAGGCCCGGTCCGGGCACAAGGTGGTCTTTGTGCTCCCGGGGCCGCCTCCATTCGCTAATTGAAAGACGGGCGAAGCGGAGAGATAACGAGCCGACGCTTTCTTTCCCCCGCAGAGTCCGGGGCCGAAGACCTTCTGGAGGAGGTGATCTGCAACCTGGTGCATCTGATCGTGGAGGTGCCCCTGCTGTGAGTATACCCCGGGGGGACAGCGGGGGTGGGGGGCAGGTGGGCAGAGCTCCACCTCGGTCTGAACGCCCTCTGAGCCTGCCGCACCACGCTTGCTGAATTTAATGGGTGCTGCAGGTGAGATGAAAGGGCCGGTCTGGCCTGAGAGCCTGGACACCTGGAGAGATCTGCCTGCTACACCACTGTGGCAGAGCCCAGCATGATCACAGACAAAGAAGCAGGTCTGGGGCAATACCTGAAGGGCTCTCCCATCTTTGTGTTAAGTTAAAGTTTAATGTGCGCAGAGATTATTGGTCCATTATATATCATATATATCATTTTATACCGGCACAGTGTCTGTTCGGCTCCGTTTCTCTTCACGCCCCGATCGGAGACGTGTAAAACGATCTGGCTTTTTTTTTGTTGTTTTTTTTGTTCGCCGCGAGACAAAAGCAGTCAAAGGCAGAGAGTGCAGTGCAGTGCATTTGCCAGAAAGCGCCCCTCTTGTGTGAAACCCAGGAGGTAGACTTTGTCCGTCGCGCAGGCTGTCATTTACACCCTAGCTTCAGACGTCTCAGCGTGTGCGCCCGCCTCTTTATTCCCCCCCCTCCGCTCCGCCCGCTCTCATCGCCGCCTATCAGATATAGCTTCCTGGCAGAGGTACAGAGAGAGGTGCTGAAAGGAGCGGGGCTTCCCATTGCAAAGGGGGAATCGTCTACCATCTGCTGGCGGGACGGGGTTCAAGGGGAGAGGCAGCGCTGTAAGGGGAGAAGGCTCCCCGGATTAGGCAGCCGGTGGGCCCACGCTGGGGCTGGGACGGGGGAGCATCAAAGCCGCCGGGGTCCGGAGCGGAACCGCGCGCGGCCTCTCCCCTTCCCCGACTCTGAATGGGCCCGTCTCGCCACCCCGGTGGCTCTGTCGGTCGCCGTGGCGCCCGGCTCGGTGAGTCAGCCTGGATCGGGCCCATCACCGGTGTCCATTTCAAAGGCATTCTCTGCCCCCCTCGCCCCTGCCCGCCGCTCGCTTTGTCCTCCCACGCCCGTCCAGGGCTCCGTTTTATCTGAGCGCTCACTGTCCAGGTCTGGCTCAGGGACACCCGTGCACAGGTCTGGATGCACCTCTCTGCTGTCTAACTCTTAAGGTGGAGTCAGGCCTTGTCCTTTGAACTAAAAGCAATGCAGTTTTCGCTATAAATCGTGACTTTTGGATCTTGACTTTGTTTGACCAAGCTCCTCATTTTGACAACCTGTTGTGGATTGGGTTGCTTCATCTTCCGGGATGTCTGTTCACTGATAGGTAATCCTATTGTGCACTCAGTGATGACTAAGGAGGCCCTTCCCCATATTTTAGCTTCTGGGTTGATTATACCAAGCGGCTGCAATAAACCCCTGATGGATTAGGATAGACTGTCGCTAACAGAGCAGTGCACACAGTAAGCAGCCAGCGAAACCTTCATCCCCCTCAATGAGCTCACTTTATATTAATGACAGTGCTGTGTCTGGCAATCTCCTCCGCAGCAGCTCATATTTACATGATGGTGTGAACCTAGATTATAAATTAGGATGCGGCTACATTTTCTTTCTTGCCGTATCATTCATGCTAGTTTTATATTGCACCCATAAATCTCTGAACACAGGGGCGCATGCAGGTGGGCAGCAATGCAATTATCGTGCATGAATGTGGAAATGACAAATGCACACTGTACGTTATCCTCTTATGGGCTTAAAATAATGCCAAGTTGGTCGACAGTGACAACATGCAAATGTATTGACTTGTGAAAAATGGACGGAAGCCATTGTTTTCCCAATTTGCATTTTTTTTGTCATAGGGCTGTTGCACTGCAGTATTGCAATACATTTGATAAGCCACTGGCAATAACTGAAATCCGATTAGTAATTCTTTTTCAATGCTTGAGTGTGTCATAGCACACTGAGGTGGCCTCATGGTCTATTTCAGTGTTTCCCAACCTTTTTCCTTCTACAGTATACTTTACAAATTTACAGAATCTCATGGTAGTCCACACTGAAAAGCAAACAATCAATGTACTGATGTTGATATGGCGTGTTAACAGTAGACCTAAATGTTCTTTTGGGGTTGTAAAGGTTAAGCACCACATAACAGCGTCCCCAAAAGATATTAGACCAATTTTTTAGTCTGGAGGTTTTTCATTAAATTAGGCTGAAATTGTTGTTAGTATGACTTCAGATTTGGCAAATTGATCACTCCTGATGGAAACACCCAAAGTCATGCCAGAATATTGCTTCTGTGATGCATGCTGTAATAGGGTGAACACAAACGGCTACGCTATTATACCTTTAGTTTGAAAAGATGACAGAAATCGACAGCATTATTTTATTCTGAATCAAAGGACATTATCAGTGACTCAGATGACTCTGACTGATCCTGATACAGCGATATAGCCATTCAGGTTTGGGCCAGAGGTGAATCGGAGTTAGAGGATTCTTCCTTAAGCCAAATAACCAAAGCTCTTTTTGAGAAATTCATACTAGAAGACTGATACCAGCTGTGTGCGTCCAGTACAAGGATGCTGGTCTATTTCCTTGAAAAGGCTTGTCCTGAACAGCGCTTGGGAGGCTTGCCCTTTGACTGTTCACTGGTGAAATGCTGCAATCTTTGACCCAACCTGCAATGCAGATCTGCCTGCTTGTCTCATTATAAGCATTTGTAGTGGCCTGGTGTTTAACCCAATCCCGACGCATGGAGGGAACTGGCCCTGAGGAGACACCATGACATGATGTCATAATCAGGGGTGTTCCCCTGTCTTTCTCCCCATAAAACAGGACACGGGGCGTATCAGACGCTTGCCTCTCCTTTTGAAAACGGCAGCTCCGCGTGATTCATCTACGGTATCGATTCTCTGCCAGACGCTGTGGAGGTGGCCGGCTTGTCTGCTTTCCGAAAGTCTGCTTCAGGGTTGCTTTTTCTCAGCTTTGCTCAGAGAAGGATCCGGCTCCCCTGTGCTGGGTCATTAGTGAGGACTGATGTTCCGGTGCGTCTCCTTACAGTCCGGCGCGGCGTGCGCGCTACATTTCCCCCAGCGCAGCCCCTCTTGAGCACCGTCGTATGGTGGAGATTACTTTTCCGACACTCGCGTGTGTAAATGGAGCGCGTGATGCATGCGTCTGTCAGATGAGCTCCCGATGTCCTTGTGTTGTGTCCTGCCTTCGACGGGCGAGAGAGCAATGGATGTTTGGTGGTTAGAACGAGCGCTCGCCGGGCACCATGTCCACATTAAAGCTGTGGATTTCATTGAAGTCGTGTCACCTGCTGCCTTTAATGACCAGGTCAATCTGATTGTTCGACTTCTAGGTCCATTTAAGAGAGGCAGGACCAGTGCTAAGTGTTTTTAAAAGAAGATTGAGAGTAGGTTGGGGAGTTGAAGGACAGGAATATGCTCTTAAGGTTTTTTTTTAGGGTTGACATTTTTTCTTGGGCAACAGAATGATTTCTGAGTGGGAGACATTTTAAGATTATTATTTAAGCTCTCTGGCTGTTATTTCCTCCTGGCTTCAGTATCAGTTCGGTTGTATAAAGATCTACAGGGCCCAGGCTCGGCCCATTGTTGTGGACCTCCGAGTTTCCTCACATTCCTGCTTTATTGTTGTTACCCCGG
The DNA here is from genome assembly GCF_018555375.3 of Anguilla rostrata. Classification (NCBI taxonomy): domain Eukaryota; kingdom Metazoa; phylum Chordata; class Actinopteri; order Anguilliformes; family Anguillidae; genus Anguilla; species Anguilla rostrata. Next base: position 19,459,571 of record NC_057946.1, read on the forward strand.
TTTCCTACCTACGTGCACTGGAAATCAAAATAAGAACCTACCTACGTGCACTGGAAATCAAAATAAGAGCTCACCTATGTGCACTGGAAATCAAAATAAGAGCCTATGTACGTGCACTGGAAATCAAAATAAGAGCTTGGACAATCTGGCTGAATAGATCAAAGGTGTCTTGCAGTTTCTGGAGTGAAAGACCAAAATCTTATTATTTAAATTTTAATCCAATCAGCCCCAAGCATCCTGTAATTTTTAAATATTAAAATTATTTTTCATCACTGTGATTGAAGCAGTAAAATTGGTGAGGTCCACATACTTTGAGAAATTAACTAACACAAAGAAAAGAAATTGTGCAAAGTGAATGCATTTTTAAGGTATGGTGGGTCTAAGGAAATAAATTTAAAACAAGCAAAGTTAACAACCTACTAAAAAAGACAAAAATGGTAGCTAGCTGCGGTAAACAATATGAAAATGTCAGCAAGTGTTGCACTGTTCGTTGTCTGCAGAATGCATCTCTTTGATTTCCTGCTCTTCAGTGATGCCTGACTATAGCTTTTTACTTTGAAACATTTGCACCTTTGGTAACTTCGCTTTATGATGCGACATGGGTTACTTACAATGAATGTTTGCCTAGTGTGCTATGGTCTTAAAACTGCGTACGGGTGTTTGATTTACCTGTTGTGTATTATGGAATATTCTCAGTGGAACTAGGGGATCTAGTTCCACTAGATCTATTTTATAATATTAGGTTAGACCATTATTTTATAGATATGAAGTGCTGCACATTATTTATGTAGGCAAATATTTATTCCTGTCCTGAATTTTGTGGCTGGAGGATTCTGTATTTTTAAATAATGTGCTCTGTCATCTTATGGCCCCTCTGGCAGTCCCTTTTACGGCCCAGACGTGCTGTTTAGAAATGCAGATCTAACAGGTTCTCTGCTGCTGTGCTGGTGATGACGTTTCATCTGAAGCGGCAGCATGGACCTCTTCAGAAACCAGTTCCACGGTCCCTGATTTAAACGTTTCAGCTGACAGCAGAATTGAGCGATGTTACAGTGATTACGAAGAAATGGCAGTCACTTCTTCAAAGGAAATGTTGCCGATGATCACAAGCACTGTAAATAGATTCAGTCCATTAAGTACGACTGGGTAAAAGATTTCTTTTATCAGCCTTTTAGAGTGCATTTCTGTGCCACTGGTTTTCAGTTTGTTGTTCTACAGTTGTATTGCAAAAGTTAAATGAGACGTAACAAAGCCTGAATGGAAGAATTCGTTTTTCAGTTTTAGTTGCTGGACTTGTGTTTCCATGGAAACAATAAAATGTAAGAATTTAATAAATTTTTTCAAAATCAACATAAACTGTGCTTCAGTTACAGAAATTGTCATGGGCCCCACCGTGGTCACTTTCCCCCTTGAGTTTTCATCCAAAACCCCACATCATGAATATAATACAAAATTTATAATCCATATGATATCCACGAACATTCCATATAGTGGAGTCACATGTAATATTACTCAAATGGATTGTGTCTGTGAAGATTCTGTCATTAAGAGTGATGTGAGAGTTGTCTCCACAGTAAATCAGCAGTGGTTCTGTCTGAATGAAGTGTATGTAAGGTTGCGCTTTGGCGTCTTAAGAGCTTGTTCCCACCTCCCTCATCCCTACAGCCTGTCAAATAGGGACAAGGAGTGCAGACTTTTTTTCCCAGCATCCTGTTCACCCCTGGCCGCGGTACTTAGGAAGCACCGAATGGGAGGCCGCATCCTGTACGTTCTCTGGGCCAGCGGTACGCAGGGGCCGGAGCTGGCGGTGCTGGGAATGACATCAGCGCGGCCCGCCGGACGTCGCTCCCGCGCGGGGGGCGATAACCCCGGGAGGCTCCTGGAAGTGGAAACCTGCGGGCCAGTGCTGCGGGTTGCCAAAAAACCAGCAAACAAAACAAGGAAGTTGTGTCCTTTGTTCACTTTTGTAAACTGTTACAGTAAAGCAAGATGCCCATTAAAAATAAAGTCACTGAGTGAACTCTTTAAGAGTGGGTCAAGTGAGAAACTATTTGTGCTCCGTTCATTTTAAAGCTAACTGGCGAAGTCAAAGAATGGGTTCGCGTTGGTGTGCTGGTATAATGACCGGCACAGTGGTGCTCAGGGAAAGTGGACTGAGCCAAGAGGAAGCCCGGAGCCCCTGTTTCGCAGAAAGCGAAGCATTACTGCCGCGGCAGCTTTAGCAGCTGGGCCCGCACAAAAAAGAGCGAGGGACCGCGGTAAAAATAGCAGCGCGTGTTAGAAAGCGAAAGGAGGCAGCGCCGGGCGCACAAATGGACGCAGAGCCGGCGAGCGGAACAGGAAGGAGCGAACAATGGAGCGCGTCTGAGGGGAGCGCTCGTGACTCAAACCGGGAGCCCGAGGTCTCTGCACGTTTCTGAAAGGGAAAGGGGATTAGCCTCGTGGTAACAGTATGAAAAGGGATCGTTACTGGAAGCAAACGCTTTGCAAACTGATGATGGTATTACACCTGTAAGCCTACCGCTACGGAGCGCAAAGCTGAGATTTGGATTATGAACTATAATTGATAGTTTAAAAACGTATTTCTTTATTCTTTATAACTGTCCGATTTCGCCTGTTTGTGCATGTGTGCATGCTTGCATGTCTCACCTGGGTACTGGTCTTTGAGCAGTTTTGTGTGTCGTTCCTATGTTCCTATTTTTTGACCATATAGAAAGTGTAAATTGCCAAATTTCTGTTTTCCCTTGCCTCAAGCTCCCATGGTTCATTAGATTTTTTTTTTTTTAAATCTATGATGTATTTGAGATTCTGTTGAAGTGCCTGATAGCACTTTTATTACAGTGTTGAATTGGAAGACCAAATGGAAGGAAGTCCCAGTAAATCCCTTTTCCTTTGTTTCCTCCACCTCTGCAGACAGTGGAACGGGTCTATTTCATCTTCATTTGTTGTGGCTGTTGCACACTGTGTTCCCAAATAGCCAACAGGAGTGCATTCCTCCCATACCAGCGCTGCTGCTTGTGTCCCCAGTGACCCATGGTGAACTGAATGAACTGGACACTCGCGCCATAGTCAAGTAGTCTCAATGTTTTCCAGCTTTATTGTTGCCTCCCAGGTATTCTCTGCAAGAACCGACCCTTTAGCAGCCTGTATTAGCATTCGTCCAAGTATTTCTCTTCCCACTGGGCACTTGTTTTTTTCCGTTGTTTTTGTGGGGTTCAGGCTCGGACCCCCTGTTTTCCTGTACAAATAAAATACTGGACTGAACACGCAAGTGGGTGCTGATAGCATTCAGAGAAGCTCGAAACTATCATTATTTCTATACGTTTGTAGCACAGCAGCCTGTGTCCTTTCCTTTAGGCAGGATTAAGCAATGTTCAGGCCGTCTTGCTCTTCCTGTTGTTTGGGGCAGGGGCATTAAGAGTATTGGGACAACATTGAGAAAATGCATGCGGAATCATTTGTCCACATGTACGAAATCGCTGGTGTAACTTTGCAACTCAGTATCTGGGGTATGCTTTCTCGCTGGTTTCAACAAAAATTTCCAAACCCATAAACCACGGAATGAATTATTGCACGTTATGCAGTGCACCCTACCCCTTAACAATAAACATATAAAAATGTGGACTGAAAGAAGTTTAGAATTTAAGTGCATATTTCAATACACAAATTATTACAGTTCATAGCTTGATTAGTGTGTATTTCACTTGAGAGCAGGTAGCACAGTTTTGTACATGCACTGAGAGGTTAGCCTCTGTCCCGCACACGACCCCCAGTTTGGGAGCTTCCTGGTGATTTATGTGGTAACTGCTGCTTCTGTCTCTCTAGGGACATCACCTACAGCATACTGTTCGAGGCTGTCACCTCGCTCCTCGTCCTCCTGTCCTACCAGCTCCTCCGCAAGGAAATCCTGAGGGAGGGGCTTGTCTACAAGCACCTGATGCACGGGAGATGGTGAGTGAGTCTGCAGTTAATGGAGAACCGTGGGTGACTTTAGCCTGAACGCCCCTTTTACAACGTGCACAATGTACTGACCTTTGCAGTAAATGTTCTGTGTTATTTTTCCCCTTTATAAAAGTACTGAATGGCACTGAGGAATTCTGGAGGAGAGTATGAGGTTTTTGGGTTTGTCAAACGCTACATCCGGGGGGGGGAACTAAATCTGTCCAGACGGTGTCCCGCGTAATGTTCCCACCTTCTCTGCCGGGTGTCGCGCCGAGTCGTCCTGACGGCCCAGGCGCCTGCCTCCCTGATAGGTCTGGGCTCTAGGCCCTGGCTGGCAGAATTAGACTGCAGACGGCACCAGAACGCCGAACGCGCAGCGGTCCCCAGCGCCTCCCTGGCAGAGGAGCAGCCGCGCTGCGTTGGCGCTATGTTACGGCAACGTTTCGTTGCGAGCGCATCGATGGAAGCGTCTGCAGCCTGGTGAAAGGCTACCAAGGGCATGCTGGAAGGCCTCATCGACGCGGGCTAAGGGCATGTCCTCTTAGTGAACCCGCCTTCCTTTCAGTTACAATAGCATTTTTGCTGTTGCGTGTATATTCAAATGATAAACAAACGAAAGCCTGCTGTTTATTTTCTTAGGAGGCTAGTTTGCAGTTAACGGTTTTTCCACAAGTTTTAAAAAAATGAACGCATGTATTGTGCAGCTCTTTTCTTTTACACCGATCAGATGTTCCTGTTTCTTGTTATATATAACTTCAAATCTCTAAATAGTTTCTGAAAGAATAATCAAAACTAAAAATCTGTGTGAACAGTATTGTGGGATTGGGCCTACTTTTATAATATCTATAATACTTTTATAATTCTTCAGTCTCCCTAACTTCAGAATAGCCTCAGTGTATTGAAGGAAGAACAGAAGACGTCTTCCTTATTTTATTTTTACTTTAATTTTGCATAAAGCAAGTAGTCCACAAATAGTGTGACATACGTAGCAGTCCTCCTTTTACATGCTCTGTCCATCCCTGCACATTGTTAAAAAAGGTGCTTTGTTGTGTTAACACTGGTTTTATTTTCCTGTTCACAGTTTGGCCCTCACCAGCCGATTGGTTAAGACCCTGCTTTACAACTTCATCAGACAGGAGAAGTGCCCGCCCCCAGTCACCCACATATTCGAACCCCAATCTGAGGGAGGAGGGCTACTGTATGGGCTTGCCTCTGGAGTAGCAAGTAAGTCTACCTGACCTCTCCTCAGCAAGGAGAGAGATAACGACTCACTCATTCACTGCAAGGAGAGAGATAACGACTCACTCATTCACTGCAAGGAGAGAGATAGGGACTCACTCATTCACAGCATGGAGTGAGATAGGGACTCACTCATTCACAGCATGGAGAGAGATAGGGACTCACTCATTCACAGCATGGAGAGAGATAGAGACTCACTCATTCACAGCATGGAGAGATAGGACTCACTCATTCACAGCATGAGAGAATAGGGACTCACTCATTCACTGCAAGGAGAGAGATAGGGACTCACTCATTCACAGCTGGAGAGAATAGATCACCTATCTCACAGCATGGAGAGAGATAGGACTCACTCATTCACGCAGGAGAGAGATAGGACTCACTCATTCACAGCATGGAGAGAGATAGGACTCACTCATTCACAGCATGGGGAGGAGATAGGGACTCACTCATTCACAGCATGGAGAGAGATAGAGACTCACTCATTCACAGCATGGAGAGAGATAGGGACTCACTCATTCACAGCATTGAGAGAGATAGGGACTCACTCATTCACTGCATGGAGAGAGATAGGGACTCACTCATTCACAGCATGGAGAGAGATAGGGACTCACTCATTCACAGCATGGAGAGAGATAGGGACTCACTCATTCACAGCATGGAGAGAGATAGAGACTCACTCATTCACAGCATGGAGAGAGATAGGGACTCACTCATTCACAGTATGCAGAGAGATACAGACTCGCTCACTCATTTATAAACTAAGAGGTACACACACACACACACACACACACACATCCTGTACTCACAAGCCTCTTCTTTAAGGTTGCCTCAGTATTAATCCAGTACTGGCAACATGTCATGCTCACAAATAAACAAATCTGTTAAGCAAAAGTATGTTTTACATGTGTGTTTCCATGGCGAGAATGCCGTTAAGGCATTCAGGTGGTGTCAGGTTTGTACTTGCGATTAGCATCAGTCTCCCTCGTCTGCCACTGCTATTTCTGGAGGACACCTGATGCTCTGGATCTCCCTCCAGGAAGAAGTGACATCATTCTGTGAATTAGGCGAATAGAGGCATGGATCTCAAAGTCCTGTCCTCTGTCATTTAAGAGCTGGTCACAGCTGGAGTTAAACCGGAGACACTGAGAGGGTTCACTTCAATTTGGCAGAGCTGTTTTTCTTTCTTTATTTGCTGAATCATGCCACTGAAATGACTTCCTCACACTGAGCTCTGTGTACTGAGTTCTGAGCCAGGCTGTAGTGGCCAATAAGCTGGCCTCCTTGGGAATCGTGTCTGGCAAAAAGTAGGGCATCTTGGTACAATTTAATGGTTTGGATTTTTGATTTTTCTTCAGTAGATTGGTTAGAGAATATGGCTATCTTGTGAAGTTAGTTCTGTCTGTTTTTGGTATTAATGGTGGTCATCTAGACATATTAGTCAGATTAGTATTGTTGGGGACACTACTAATGAGGATAATTAACAAGCTTTACTTGATTAATAGGAACATTGACAAATTTACATTATTCTAAGCTTAAATTTATTTATTTATTTACTTTTTTAACTTGTTGAGAAATGAACTTTTTTTGTGTGAATTTGCAGGTAGGCTTTAGAAATCTTATGACCTTTTCATACCAAATCAAAATACCCATCTTCAGATAGTTTGGCAGCACCCCACCCCCCACTCCCCAAACTACATATAGAAATAAACTGGGATGTTGGCTGAACAATGGCATGAAAGCAGTCTAATGTGTTTCTTGGTACATGGTTTCATTGATTGTTGTTGGAGGCGTTCTGGACAACTCCGAATGTACCACATCCAGCGACAGACACATGTGATCACAATACCTAAGGAGTGTGTATTAAACTGCCGCTATAGTGTAGTGACAACAGCTATTTGGTTCTTTCCCACTATGCTACGTCCACCACAGCTCCCCTCACTTGTATGTGAATATATTAATGACCTTGCCCTATTCAGCATGATTGGTCATAAGCAAATCCCTCATGAAATTTGAATGTGCATGTACAATTTATATGTATACCGTTCTTTGAGATATGTGTGCTTTGGGGGACTTTTTTATTGATAAGATGGATAATAATGAATCAGATCCCCTTCTCGGGTATGACTTGAGTCTGAACTTGGTAAAACTTGGAAATTGAAGTCATGCAGCTTGAAAATGGTGGATGGGCTGAAACCGTGATGCATTTGTCAGCTTGTCAGTTTGTTCACTTGATGCTAAAGCTTTAGGGAATGCTGTTCTCAATATAGATTTTTCTGAGAAAGAACATAATAAAAATGTAAAAAATAGATTTGATTTCTACTCAAATTGCCAGCTATTTGGATAACTCGGCCTATAATCGGCCCAACCTTTATGATTATTTGCTCTGATATATTTCCCATTACCTGCCTATATGCATTTAGCCAATCCCTGACATTTTGGGGCTCAGGCCTAGTCTTTCAGGGTAACTGTTGTCCGTTTTCCTTTAAAGCATTTTTGATTAAATGATCATGTTGCTCATGTTTATCCTAATCAGTTGCTAAAAACCTTGGATTTTGCTAGAAATGTACTGTGGTGGTTGAGTTCTTATCTCTCCAGTAGTCAGTTCTTTGTATGTTTCCTCCACCGTCCCTGTCCACATTATCTAGAAAAGGTGCGTTTCTTTCTACTTTGATGTAAATTATGTGCAGCTTTACTTGTCTGTCTGGCTTGAGTAGAATAAGTTCTTCCTGAATGCCTCAGAGATATAAAAATTGAATGTCAGATGTTATTCATGAAAGTTTGGGTACCTTAATCCCCAGGGTAAAGTCTGAGGTGAAACATTTTGAGTTATCTTTAGTTTAAAACTGTGTTTTCAGAAAGATATTAGAAAAGAATCCCAGGTGTGCTCCTACCATTTAGGAAATATATTTATTAATAGATGTTTTTTGTCATTTTAAGACAGAAAAATCCATATGTGTACCTATGGGTAGACTATTGAAATGCTCTTTCTTCACGTCTAAGCCTATACCCTAATCCATTTTTTGGCCTCTAGACTATTAATGGAAACAAAAAGGGAACACCTGGTACTCCTGTCTTAACCCCTACACTGGCTGCCAATTATTTTGTTCTTTAATTGATTTTTTTCCCTACTTCTCCCAGTTAGGAATGTCTAATCATGCTCACAATGCAACACTCATCACAAACCCTGTTGAGTGCAGACAAGCATTTGCTCTCTCCTGAAGCATGTGATGTCACTCCTGCTTCTTTTCAAACCGCGGTCGACATGTCAGGCTTACATGGACAAGAAGACACTTAATGTGTAGCTCAACGGGGTACAGGCCTAAACATGTGCAACATTCACAATGGATTTCAAATGTTCAACTTTGAGAGGGGTTTATACACTAGTCAGATGATAAACTATGTTGCTGAGGAAACCAAAGGTCTGCATAAATCCATGTTCTTTTCAGCTTTTTCTAGCTCGTTTTATAGCTTTTATCTGGGCTTGTTTTTTTCTGGTGGGGGGCGGGGCATTTGATCATTTGTGATTTTGAGCATGTTGAAAATATATTTGTTTTGGATTGCAAATTTAAAAGAAATTAGAAAATATGATTGTTAAGCCAGTTTCATTTAAATTTTCGGCTTTGGCAGAATGGTTGAATCTCTCGATGAATTCCTACCGGCCTGAAAGAGAAAAGCCAGCTGAACTGGGTGCCTTCTTTGCCTGCCAGTGTGTTGTCTTACGTGGTGGGAAAGAGTTGGTCAGAGGGTGGTGCCCAAGCTACAGCTCAGAAGCATGTTCCCAGGGAAGCATTTCAGCCGCTGAAGATCTGCCATTCCATGGCTGGTGCCTGGAACCGAAATAAATGTATTGCTAAGCTGGGTTAGGATCCACCCTGACAGCAGCGTGGGTCGCCCTCTGTGTGGGAGCCAGGGCAAGGCCTGTGCTCTGTGCCTGCAAAGGGGAAAGGGATGATAGATTTGTGGGAATTACAGAATTGCCCAAATCATTTGAGACTTAATTAGAGGTCTCCAAAATGAACTGGAATTGGGATCGTTCAGTAACTGCTTTATTGATTGTGAGATGGGCAGCCCTCCTACTTGTGCTAGTTAACAAATGTGTAAATGGAATATGCTTTGTGAATTAATTGTAGTGTAAATATATTTTTATGTGTGTGTGGAATGATGCACATTTTCTGGACAACTCTGACAGAGAATGAGTAAGACAAATTATCAGCCAATTCTAACGCATGTCTGCATCATTCATTTATTTTTTAAATCTAAAATGTTACACAAAAAAGTTACAGGCATTATTTGCCCTCAGCCTAACATTTCAGCCTGTAGTGCACCCACGTAAAAACATTACTTCTGTAGTTGATAATAGATTGTGTACATTTTGATACAGTCCTTATAGTACTGAGTAAACACATGCACGTTCTAGTTGCATCTCTCTCTATGAGAACCATAGTACAGCTCAACTGAGACATAGATGTACAGGTTTGAGCTGATCAGACCTGTTTGCTTGGCCATGGCCCAAGCTGCTAGTATAGGCCTTAGGCCTTTACAGTGGTAAAAGAGTCTCATGTTCTACTTCTCTTTTGATGTTTATTTAGGCCAACGATGAAGGTGGAACTTAAAATATAATTACATGGGTAAAGAATTTCAGACCTTTAGACTTCAGTCTCTGACGCAGATCTTTATATGGGTTTGATCTGTATACATTCAGCTGAAGCTTTTCAAAATAAACAAGGATGAGCCTTTGGCAAATAGAGCTGAATGACAAATGGCACAGTGAGCAGGACCTGTGGGTCTACTTACCAAATTTCAGTGCGACTGTTTTATATTTTGGGGAAGGTGATGTAAGGGCTGAGCTTGGAGCATGTATGTGCAAACTTTTTGGGGAACCAGCTCATCGCCTGGCTGCCACGCGCAGCAGTAATGAATATTGACTGGGGCTTTTGTGTGGACCAGAGTTCTGTCCAAGAATCTTCAAGTTTCACATTGGCTCCGCCTCTCTTCGATCTCATTAGCCCTCAGGACTCCAGCAGGAAGGGAAGGGGTCAGTGTGAGGCTGCATTTGCATGCCTTTTGATTGGCAGTTGCGAAGGGGAAGAATGTTCCGGTACCGAGCCACAGGGCTTGAGGCAGGAGCCAGGCCCTGATACCTCCAAATGTTTCATATTTAGGGTTCTGGGGAATGTTGCATTGCCAGAATGCAAACCTGCTTTATCTTTACATTGTAAGCTAGTCTGGACAGAAAGCCTTGGGCCAGTACGGTTCATGCCAACTCCTTCACCCTCTGACAATGTTGTCTTTGCTGATTTAAACAAATAAATAACCTTTATATTTCAGTACGGTGTTTTAGCGGACGCTCTTATCCAGAGCAACTTCCACAACGTTTTTTCATAGCATTTACATTGTATCCAGTTATACATCTGGATATACACTGAAGCAATGGAGGTTAAGTTCCTTGCTTACAACGGCAGTGTCCTACCTGGGAATTGAACCTGTGACCTTTTAGGTTACAAAGCCAGTTCCTACCCATTATACTACACTGCCACCCTATTTATATCCTTTGTTTATTATTCACTTTTCTTCAGTTGCACGATGGTGAAATTTGATCAAACCTCCAAAACCTCTGATCATATACTGTGCCTTTGAGGTATGTGGCTTTCTTCAGCATGAAGGTGGTCATTCTGTTTTGCAAGGCAGAGGTGAAATGGTGTGTCACAGGAGAGTGGAGCATGTCTTAATCTGGAGGATGATGTTAGCTGCATAGGGCTTAGAGCGCGTGGGATGGGAGATGTGCTGTACCTCTTTTCTGGCTTGTTTTCCAGCTGTGCTGAAACCTCCATCAGCATGGGGTCCTGCTTTCATACCCTCGCTCTCTGTGAAATGGATGTCTTTGTAATTGGAAGAGTAGGACGGACATGTCTTCAGGGAACAGGAAAAGCTTGGAAAGCAGACTTCAGCATACAGGCTAAGACTGATCAAACGGAGAGCTGTTTCTTTTCACCACATCGTATATAACATTGTTATAAATCGTGTGTCGATTTTTTTTTCTTTAATCAGTTAAATCAATTCCTAGATATTACAAGTTAATATAAATGAGAGATTTGTTTGCAGACTGAATTGATATATAAAAATCGGGGGGGGGGGGATGGGAATTGTTTTCCTTGTGCGCAGCGGCTTTTAGGAAGCACTGGTCGTCTGCGAGCAGCTGTGTGTGGAGACAGACGGAGGGAGAAATTTAAATAGCCGTCCATTATGGATTCATTTGAACTGAGCAGTATTTTCCCAGGGATAAGTGCTCTTTGTTCATGGCAGACGGCTATCAGCGAGTCATCAGCAGCCGGGCTGTCTGCGATCACTGTATGATTACGGCTCTTGATTTATTCCGGTTTTTTCTGCAATCCCCAAGAGCCGTGATGTCTGAGGTCCCCTTTTGGGAAAACCGATTTGCATTATTAAATGGAATTGCGATATGTTGATGGATGCCACATCAGAACTTATCTGGCTGGTTACATTTATGATGTTTGTGGGCTCGTCGGTTGCTGTGCGCAAGGAGGGGGAAAGCCGTGTGTCTGAAAATTGATGTGACTGGGTGCTTGAATTTTAAAACGGCTAAAGAAAGGAAGTTGATTGGCTGGAATTACATTTCTGTGCTCATGATGCTTCTAGAGTGGGGTGGGGGTAACCCATAGAGACTAGAAACATCTATTTGAGCTCATTATCTCCGTAATGTGTTTGACTCAGATATGCAGTGGATATATGCGGATCTTAGAATATGTAGGGCATGGACTCTCCATAGGAGAAGCTGTCCGTGAGAAGATGTATGGCTTCATTAATGTGATGCATTCTTTCCCTCCCCAGGCGGTCATGCCTTCCCGTTTCCTAACGCTCTCGGAGCCACAAACATAATTACGTTTTGGATGATATTGAAAGAGGCAGACACGCCAACTTAAAGCACGGGGGACCGCTGCATTAATTGCACATAAAAACACCTGATAAATTGGTAAACACTCGTGTAATTACTGAATGGCACGGATAAGAGAATGGCGGTTTGTTCCACTTGGGGTTGAGCTTTGGTCTTGGTTGTAGTATAATGCATATGACTGATCGTGTGTGGGATTGGTCTGTGCGAGGAAGGCTGGCGGTCTTGTTTTCGAGCGTGAGGGTAACCGCACTGCATCAACTGAACGCTCTTTCTGGAACATTGGGGTGCCTCCGGCTGCTGCTCCAGCCCCTGCTGGGGGTGGGGGAGGGGGGAGGGAAGCTCCAGTCGGGCCTGATCCCGTCCCGTTCCGAGCCTGGGACGCCGAAGCGTTCAGTGGATGGGTATGCGGGGCCTGACAGGGTCGCCTTTGTCTCGCGGCGCAGAAGGAGCCAGACGATCCGCGCGCGCTCCTTTCCATTAATCACGCCAGCAGGCCTTCTGAACACGATGCTGGGGCTTTCTCAGCATGGAGGAGGACTGCAGACTCCAATCTGGCATTTCTGAGGATGTAGTGACATCAGACAGGTTGGCTGTAGTGTCATGCAGCTTTGGTAGTAGATGCCATAGATTGATTTTTAAACATCAATAATGGTAATTTGCTCATCTTTTTTTATTAATGATAGCCCTGAAGAGAGTTCTGAATAAGCTATGACAATTTGTGTGAGGGCATCCCGAATATGAACACACCTGTGTTAGACGGTCACATTGCATTTGTTTAGCAAATGCTTTTATCCAGAGCGACTCGCAGGAGAATCGTACAGTAAGCCCATTCCCCTGATTAATAAAATTACTCTTACACTGTAGGAGTGAATTGAGTGTGCATGTTTTGTAACCAAAGGATTACAGAAGAATTTAATTGCACTAATATTTTATGGCCTTGTTTGTTAGCTCTGTATAATGTCTGCAATTAATGGGTAATTAGCTGTCAAGCCTCCAGGAAATTTGTCGTTACTTTTTTCACTGCACTGTAGGGATGGCCGATGTGTCCGAGACGATAATTATCGAACACAATAACGGTGGTAGCCACCGTATGATGCATTACCTTTCCTTTCATCTTTTTCTTTTTAATTATACCTGAAGCGGTTAGTGAACAACCAAGCTAAAAATGCTGCGTCAAATGTTTCCGGGAAAGAAAGAAAAAACGTTACTATCTGTAATGGCTGTTGATAAGATGGCCAATCTCCACCAAGGGCGTACAGCTTCCATGTGATCACGTGATGCGTTTTTGTCACATAACAGTGGTAACGTTTTTTTCCAGAGACATTTCACGCGGCCTCTGAAGTGTGGTTGTTTACTAACGCATCAGGTATAGTTAAAGAGAAAAAGACAAAAAAGGCTATACACCACATGGTGGCAACGACTGTTATTGCATTCAGTAATTATCGTTGCGATGAATTGCCCAGCCATACTGCACAGCTCTTGTACTGGTATGCTGTACGTATGACACAATTGAACCTCTGTCCCCCCCCCCCCTTCTGATATATTTATTTGCAGTGCTGAAATCTTAAATCTCTATTTACATTTAAATTTAAATCTCAGTTTACTTTCCAGAAGGTGTATGCATACTGAAAAATTTCACTGTTTGGTTGTTCAGTCAATCAATCTATACCCCAGAAATAAAAAAGAAAACAACATCTGTCTCCTATTATGTGGTTGCTAGGTGTGAAGCCAGTATTCTCCGTAAGAAAAGAAACTGTTCCAGCGTTTGTGCAGTAATGCTTCCCATTGGCCGATTCCTAGTTAGAAGTGGTTCTCATTGGTTCACAGGGATTCCCCCTTGTGATGTATTACTGTAATAGAATAGTAGCTGCTGCTGCTTCTATCCCATTATTTAGGTTGTGGTCTCACCATCCCTGCAGTACGTGCCTTATGAAAGCCATTATTTAAGCAAACTCAATACAGGACTGTGACGGAGACAGATACGGAATGCCGTGGCGGGGGGATCCTGTTGAGAGGACTTGTCGTCCTGTTGTCAGAGACGGTCGCGCTCTAAAACGCCGCAGCTAAAGCCTGACAGGCTCACGGCTATCACAGCCAAGCCGTACCAGGTGGAGGCCGGACCTTGCGCCGCGAATGCTGAGTAGGTTATCAATCACCGTTTGAAGCCATTTGTCAAAGCGCTCCCACTTTGTCTGGAGGCATGCATGAAATGATCAGTGCCGGAGTCTGAGGATCGTTTCCCCGGAGCTCAAGTGAAAGGGAGCAGCGGAGCGGCGTGATTTCCGCCCCGCGTTTGGTCATGTTTCCCCGCTCTGCCGTGCTGTGCTGTCGCAGGGGCTTTTTTATCTGGGTTTGATACTGCAGCTGAATTTCTTTCCCTCCGTGCCGGCAGGGGATGCAGGCTAAAGCGAAAACCCTTTAGAAGAGCAACCCGACCCCTAGCAGTCTGCGCGCTGCAGTATTATCCAGAACACACAGAGAGCAGTAAACTTAGCAGTAAACAAACAGCCTGACATGAATTAATAATTGTTTCTGTGGTAAGGGCTCTGTTCAGGAGGATTCTAGACCAGGCAAGCAGAAGGACGTGGCTCACAGTAATTCTCAGCGTGTTTGATCATGTCATGGTTTTCAGATGATAATGGGTCATTGTAATAGTCATGTCTTCTTTTTTTTTTTTTTTTTTTTAATCTGCCGGTTCCGATAAGTCCCAGCAGTCACTGGGGCATGGCCTGCGTCTGTCTCTGCTTCGGCTGTCGGGGCCGGGCGCCGTTCGTGACGCAGCTTTGTTCCGGCTCCCGGCCGAGCCGCCACGGCGGCCCTCGCCGGGACAGGGCAGCTCCGATAAAACAACACCGAATCGTGTCGCAATTTGGGTGTCTCAAGATAAACTGCCGCTGGCTGACAGTGCGTCTGGCGCGGGGATTAGCGTCCAGCCTGTTCCGACCGCCACCCGGCTCCCCCTGCTCCCGTGCGAGCGCCTGAAAAATGGGGAAGGATTACCAGCTTTATAACTGGGAGTCAAGGCTGACCAGGGGTAGGGGTGGGGGTGGGCCAGCGGAGACAGATGACATCAATGTCGGCGGGGGTGGGGTGGGGTGGGGTGGGGGGGGGGAGGGAGCTGGTGCAACAGTCTGGACCGGCATGAGGTCAGACTGCTGCATTCCTAGATACCAGCAGGTTTGCTTAACCCTAATAGTGGCCAGATTATTCTTTCTGCTGGCGGTTGGTAGACAGTAGTTCTTTTCAAGAGTGGAGTCCAGCCATAAGTTCTGAAGCATTTTATTTATGAACTTCTTGCACAGGCAAGTAGCTTTTTTTTTTTCATTTCCATTAACATATCGGAGATCTTTCTGACTGTCTGTTTCACTGAAAAAGGAGGATAAAACTAAGCTAAGATGTCCTTTCTTCTCTGTAATAAGTCCCAAATCATCTGAAGTTACAATGGACACTCCCGTCAAACTCAAAAGTTCCAGTCATAGAATTCACATAGCAATTCAGATAATTAATTTTACTGATTGTTTTGTTACAAAATGTCCCTCTGGTACCATTGTTTTAATCGTATACATACATATAATATGTACTTGAGGGACCCAAGAAAATATCCAAAGTGAGGGTTGTGGGTTGAAGTTGGAGCCAGTCTGGGGGTGGGCGTTACTGGGAGGAAAGCTTGGAGTACAAACAGAGCTATTTATATTTCCCTGTGCTCAGCGTGGGGTCGTTCGCACCCCACCACAGCAGAAACTGCAGACGTCTTCGACGTAACGGGAAACCCATGATGCATATGCTAATGGAATGAGAAGATCGTCATATAAATCATACGCGTGTGACAGCCCCATATATCCTGCTGCTGAAGGCTGCTAACTTGCTGCGTTTTCTCATTTCATGGCACATTTGCATTTAAGACCTTTAAGCTTATTTATGTAAATATGTTTTAATGAATTTATTTTGTTCTGACTTTGCATGATTATTCCATTAGCTTGTGTATAGTGGGTTTCCTAATGGGCTCGCTGGTATGATTGAACAGAACTTCAGGAAGTCAGTTGTAGTATGAATGAAGAATCAATGCTGTCCAGCACAGTTCTTCTGCAAGCTTGGGCTTCAGGATGAACCAGTCTGTGCTGCCAGGAAGCTCGGTCTAATTTTGTTGTCTTTTTTTTAATCATCGAGTCTGGGGTGGTAGACTGGAGGGAGGTGGTGGCACTTGTCACACTTCCTCTGAGGAGAGCTAGATGAGCAGACGCGGGGGCGGAGCAGGAAGTGGCGCTGGAGAGGACCGCGCGGCCGGAGTCGGACTCGCGCCGCGTGTGCGAGAGAGAGAGAGAGAGAGAGAGAGCGAGAGAGAGAGAGAGCGTTCCACCCCGAGCTGAGAACAGACTCGGCTAATGACACATGGGAGCGGCAGACAGGCACTCCGCCGTCTGCCTGGAGATTAGGACAATTAATATGACGCTCCAGTCCGCGGGGCCAGCATTACTGATCTCCTGTGTCTGCGCCTCTCTCCGGACTGGCCTTCGGCTGGGCCACACTCGTGCGACAGCAGGCAAGACCAGGGCGCCTGTCCACATACCCCCCCCCCCCCCCGAGAGTAGCAGCCATTTGCTAAAATCCTTGTTTGCATTCACTTTATGGGTTTCTTCATTCAAAAAGGGTTTGAATCTAGCAGCTCTTTTACTTGATTATGATTGTGAATGTGTTTTCAATCGAAAGTAACAATGTGGTAACTCAGAAAGTAATTCTTTCAATAGTAGTCATCTACTGATTCCCTTTTGCTAATAAATAATGATTTTATTGATTTCTAGCTCTGTACCCAACATGTTAATGTCTAGCAGTGTACATTGCTGTACATTGCATCTTAGCTATCATTGAATCCTCAATAACAAGCTATATTATACCCACAATAATTTAAAGTACGTATGAGGGGCATTCTGTGTTGTTGTTGTGTTGGACAACTTATCATTGTAAAGTTCTTGGATTGACTATGGACTGACGTTTCAGTAATTTGTGAAGCTCTTGTGAATACTAACCTTAACCTCACTTTTGAAAGCTTTACACAAAATTAAAATGAAAACAAATCAAATTTATTTGTAACACACATTTTCCTGTCATTTGCTACAATATGGACTGCGACCTAAGCCCCCCCCCCCCCCCACAAAAAAAAGAGCAAGCCTTGGGTGATGGTGCCAAGGAAAAACTCCCTAGATGGGACAGATGGGAGGAATTCTGGGGACGAACCCTACCAGACCAATGGGTCAAGTAGCAGCCTTTTATAAAAAAGAGGGAAAAACCCAAATAAGGTTCAAATTGACAGTGGTGTGAGGTTCTAGCAGATTGCTATGAAATTTAAAGTTCAAGGCCGCCAGACTTGATTTCGTCATTTGGAACAGCATTGCAGTCTTGTGCGTCAGCCCATCCAGTTCTGTCTCCAAGAAGCCTGAAAAATCAGCGTCCGGGATTCTTGCCCCGCATAGTTTGAATATCTGTCGGAGCCCTGTTGTAATACTTGAACTTGTTCCAAATGGCAACTATTAATAATCAACCAGATACGGCTCCAGCCAGCACAGACGGGGTCGGGGGCCCCCGTGTTTGCGGTGCGCGTGAGAGGTGGGAGTGTGTCATTATTGGCGGAGTGTTTATTTATTGACTGCTCACCACGGCATGCTGCGTACATATTTGTCATCATTTCGCCACACGTGTCTGCGAAGCTTTGGACACAAGCCATGATAACTTCATTAATTAGTTTTTTTTTTTCCCCAACGTGAAAAAGAGCGTGAATAAACGTACCACCCGTCTGTTCTTGCTTCCCACATTCCCCCAATGGCTGAGCATACCATCGGTGAAAAAGCCTGAATGCTCACCAGTACAGACAATGCCATGCATACCTGGCAACCCCCAAATCACGTTTGTGTTTCCGTCACTTCATCTAGCAAAGCTAACGTTGCTTCTGCAGCCATGCACAGAGCTAGCAGAGTTAGCACGAAGCCTGGAGGTTTTGTCTAATATTCCTGTACTGGGTGCACAGGGATGAAATTAACTATGAGTAAGATGGCCAAGAAGCAGATTACTCAAAAGGTTGGCAATCCATTTAAGGAGGAATCTGTGCTGGGAAGGAGTACCATGTTGGTTAATAGAGTATCTGAAAGTAAAATGTGTGGGACTGGTATCACTGCTTATCCACCCTAGTCCCTTCCACTCGAGTTGGGAGCAGTACTTCCCATGCACCCTGCCAGACAGCCATGCTACAGGCAATGTAATGTGATGTGGAGTTCTGATGGTTCACCTCAGAGAGAATTCTCCAGGCCTATTTGTAGTTCTATCCCCAGGGATTTTATGTTTGCATAATTAATGACACTGTAAGATGGCCACTACAGGTGGCCGGATAGCCCCATGAAGCTTGCGGGTTCTTGCCATTCGGTGGGTTGAAGGCCTTAACTGATGAGTCGAGGCACAGTCAGGACACTGCGTGCCAGAAGAGTGGCCTGTGCTCTAATGTAGCCTTTTATGTAATGCCCAGCCGGTCAAAAAAAGAGGAAAATAAGCAGCAACAATATTGCATTATTGTTTTGGGTGGGGAAGCCGGCTAGACGGATAACAAACAGAAGTGAGGTAAGAGGGGGCCCTGTGGGGGAAAAGGCCGAGTCACTCAGGAAGTGGTGATGCCAAGGCTCTGAGCCGAGAGCCTCGGTCTAGCCATGCTGGTGCCAGCGATGAGCAGGGGTCAGTCACAAGATCTGCTTATCTTAACCGGGCCTGTCAGCCGTTCTGTCCGCTACTGTTGGACGCCGCCGTGGGAATTAGGGATTGTGCTGGGACAGCAGGGTGGGCCGGCCGCGGGACGGACCACTGCCTCGTCCGTTTGGCAGCGGCGGACCCAGGATTCGCCGTGGGGCGGGGGACGGAGCCACGGCCTGTGGGTTTTATTTATTTTATTTATTTTTGTTTTGCTGCTGTTGTTTGTCTGACCGTAATCGCTGAGATAAGCGGCCGTGTCCCGCCGCACGTCATTACAGACGCCGACGGCCGCTCCGCTGCGTCTCTGTGTCTGCCTGCCGCTCCTCTGCGTCTCTGTGTCTGTCTGCCGCTCCTCAGCCTGCCGCTCCTCTGCGTCTCTGTGTCTGTCTGCCGCTCCTCTGCGTCTCTGTGTCTGTCTGCCGCTCCTCAGCCTGCCGCTCCTCTGCGTCTCTGTGTCTGTCTGCCGCTCCTCTGCGTCTCTGTGTCTGTCTGCCGCTCCTCTGCCTGCCGCCCCTCTGTGTCTCTGTGTCTGCCTGCCGCTCCTCTGCGTCTCTGTGTCTGCCTGTCGCTCCTCAGCCTGCCGCCCCTCTGTGTCTCTGTGTCTGTCTGCCGCTCCGCTGCGTCTCTGTGTCTGTCTGCCGCTCCTCTGCCTGTCGCTCCTCTGCGTCTCTGTGTCTGCCTGCCGCTCCTCTGCGTCTCTGTGTCTGTCTGCCGCTCCTCTGGTCTCTGTCTGCTGCGCTCCTGCCTGCCCTCTGGTCTCTGTCTCTGCGCTCTCTGTGTCTGCCTGTCGCTCCTCTGCTCTCTGTGTCTGCCTGCCGCTCCTCTGCGTCCTCTGTGTCCTGTCTGCTCGCTCCTCTGCTGCGCTCCTCTGTCTCTGTGTCTGCTGCCGCTCCTCTGCTGCGCCCCTCTGTGTCTCTGTGTCTGCTGCGCTCCTCTGCCTGTCGCTCCTCTGTGTCTCTGTGTCTGTCCTGCCGCTCCTGCCTGCCTGCCTCGCGTCCCCTCTGCGTCTCTGTGCTGCCTCGCCTCTGCGCTCTGTGTCTGCCTGCTCGCCTCCTCTGCGTCTCTGTGTCTGCCTGTCGCCTCGCGTCTCTTGCCCTGTCGCCTCTGTCTGCTTCGCTCTGTCTGTGCTGCCTGCCCCCTCTGCGTCTCTGCCTGCTCTGCTGCCTCCTCGGTCTCTGTGTCTGCTGCGTCTCTCTCTGCCGTCTCTGTGTCTGCCTGCCGCTCCTCTGCGCTCTGTGTCTCCTGCTCTCGCTCCTCTGCCTGTGTCTGCCTCTTGTCTCTGCTGCCTTCGCCCTCTGTGTCTCTGTGTCTGCCTGTCGCTCCTCTGTGTCTCTGTGTCTGCCTGTCGCCCCTCTGTGTCTCTGTGTCTGCCTGTCGCTCCTCTGCGTCTCTGTGTCTCTGTGTCTGCCTGTCGCCCCGGCCGGTCGCCTTAACACGCAGACGGAGATAGAGCTGCTTCCCTCCGCCTGGCTAAACGGCCCATTCTGCTGCCCTGTGAGCGGACTGAGCAAGCAGCGTGTCCCAGCCCCTCAGGAGGGCCGAATAGCTGCGAGGAATACACAGGCGGGCGATTTGTGCGGATGTATTCATGCAGGCGCTTAACGGAAACAAAGGGATTGCCACAGATGTTCAATGGGCACATTATGATTAGAACATAAACTGTAACTGATTTTCCACTGAAAGGCTAATGGGGAAATGGATATTAAATAACTCCGGGGTTCCCAGGGGCTCCGTTAGTCCTTAATGGATGACGCCGTTGTCCAGTTAAACAATTTGATGTTATTTCTTCAGAGCGAAACTGTGTGTGGAGCTCAGGGTACTCCTGGTCTGTGGGGGTTGGTTTAAAGAGGAACTCAACACATTATATATGGTTTAATATGTTTTCTTTGTCCTTATTGTAGTACAAATGCAATTGCACATACTATTTTTGCAGGTGTAAGAATTATTTGAAATGAAACTTAAGAGCAGGCGTTTTGCCTTGCAACTTCCTGTTCAGTTTATTGAAGCTGCAAATCTTCGGTTGCATTGCAGCGTAATGATTTGGGAGCTGGGGCCTCTATCACAAAGCAGGATTACGGTTAGCTGGGCCCTGTTTCACAAAATTAGGTTTACTGAGTTAGCTGGATAACTGCGCTGAGTAAAACACGGAACAGCTATTTTTATTTCAGTCCATATTCCATATTGGAGAACCCAGAGTTCTGGGTTCTACTTGGTGCAGTTATTCAGCTAACTCTGTAATCCTGCTTTGTGAAACTGGCCCTTGGGCTTGCAACTCCAAGGCTGTAGGGTTTGATTCCCAGGTGAGGTACTGGTGTCATACTTGTAAGCAAGATACTTAACCTTTCTGTAATTATCCTGCTGTGCTAAAGGAATTTTATTAAAAAATTATATTAAAAGAACAAGCTGTGTAAGTAGTCACTTTGGATAAGATTTTAACTAAATGCTTAAAATTTGAACATAAAAACGGTAACTTTCATCCATTTCTTTCTCTTGTATAAAGCACAGTTACATGCCTGATAATGCCATGGTGGCAATGCACACAGTAGTGATGGAAACATGCTGTCCAAATATCTTGACACGTCTTGTTAGTTTATAACGCTTTTTAATAAATGTCTTTAATAAAGCATATATGCTGAACTAAGTATAAAATCACTTGTTCATTGTGACCTCTTGCCACTAGAGACAGGCCTCAGAGAGAGATGGAAATTCCACTCTGTCCACCGTAATGCTGTTTGCATTTTGAGGGATTACATTATCCAATGTGCTGGGATTTTTTTCTTCAAGAAATTATATTTTTAAATTGTGGGATGTACACGCAGTATCAACAAAAACTGTTTAAAGTAACCGCAAATGCTTATAATAGTTCTGCGCAGTATTTTTAATTTGGCTTTAGTGTCAGTGTCAGTGAAGTCTCCCCCCCCCCTCCTCACTACCTGTGGTTTTGCCCTGTTTTCCAGGTGGGCTGTGGACTGTGTTTACGTTGGGCGGAGCCGGGAGCAAGCCAAACCCGGACCAAGAGCAGCACCCGCTGCCGCTGTCCAATCAGAGCCTTTTGCTTCTGCTGGTGCTGGCCAACCTGACAGATGGGCCGGACTGCCCCAACCCCTACAGACAGGCCATCACTTCCTTTAAGAACACGCAGGGTGGGTGGCTGGGGGTCAGGAGTTCCCGCTAACGCCGCTGTCCTTTCCCCGCTCTGTTTACGCGTGGCTTTCTCTGCCGCGTATCTCAGAGTTGTTTATTGTTCTGAAGTATTTAGCGGAGTGTTTAAAATAGATCACGAAGTAAATCCGAGGTGTGTCGAGCTGGCAGCGCAGTTTAAAACAAAGAAGGCGTGGGAGAAAAATTCCAGTCATCCCTGTGCGGAAGAAAGAGGCTTTCAATTGTCCTGCGTTTGACCTTCGTGTAGTGCTTCTGCAAAAGCTTTTTTGTTTTAAGTATTGTCTTTATTGCAGGAAAATTACTTTTACAATAGTTAATGGTTCTAAAGAGATCTGCATTCCCTTTAGTCCTCATAGCAGTGATCTCCAACTCTGGTCTGGAGAGCCGCAGCGTATGCTGCCTTTTGTTGCTTAACTGTTTCTTGGGTCTCGGCTGTTGATTTGAGGGTAGAAGTAAAAAAACCAGTAGACCCTGTGGCTCTCTAGGACCAGCACTGGGGACCCCTGACCTCTATACCAGTACGTGTTTTCTGTCACCATGGTGATGCAGGAGTTGATGTTGTGACCGGCTCTGGGTGCCTTTCAGATACGTCCTCCATCCCATCGCCACACCCTCACACCTTCCAGATCAACTTCAACAGCCTGTACACGGCCCTGTGCGACCAGCAACGGTCGGACCAGGCCACCCTGCTGCTCTACACGCTGCTGCACCAAAACACCAACGTGCGCACGTACATGCTGTCGCGCACCGACATGGAGAACCTGGTGAGTGAGCGTGCGCACCCTTCCTCCCCGTCATAAACGTGTCTATGGGAGGGGGTATTTTAACACTTCTGTTCTCATTTTCCTCCTACAGCAATGTTCCTGCAGGAGGCTTTTGACTGTTGTATTAATCACGTCTTTTTACATGAACCGTCCCACCCCGTCACCCCCCGCCCCAGTTTAGAAAAAGAAACGCCTACTATGGATGATAAAAACACACAGTGGGCAGACAACAGCACACTGCATTACCACTCCATAACTGGGGATGGCTAATACAGCGCCATGAGGAAACATAACCACGTTGAATTTGCTTTGATACAGGGAAATGACAGGGGAAAATCCCATTGGAAGAGATGCAGCTCTCAAAGCAGCACAAGCAAATAATGGGTTGTGTAACTTGGGGAAAAAAACAAGCATTGCAGCTCACTGGAGCTGGACATTTTCTTAATATGGCTGTAGCACATCAGGACCGCTAGCTACTTTTGACATTTTCCCATAGGGTTTTATAGAAGATGGCACAAACCTGGCCAGGGCTCTCTTAGTTGTGAAAGGTGGGCACTGTCGTCTGTGCCCTGATGGTATACTGTAAGTCTTGACTGGCCATTTTGAGGTTGTGTAGGGTCAGACATGATACCCCCTCCCTTCTTGCATGTTTCTTGTATACTGTATGTCCCTGACATTGCAGTTTTATTCCCTCTTTGTGCCATTTTGTAATTTTTTTTTCAGTCAGGTGTCACTGCAGTCTTCCATCTTGGATAGGAGTCTGTGATCTTTTGCTCTGGACTCCTGTGCACAATATTAATTTATCCTATACCGTGCCCATTATCATGAACCCTTTTTCTGATGTAGCCTTGATTAAACATTGTAAAACCTGAAGTAGATGTATGAACATGAATTCCTCCTGTGGCAGAAACTGGGGATTAAAAGTAACCATTATCACATGTAGTGCTGGGTATAGCACTGAGGGCTAACATCCCTGGGCCAGGCACCGTGGGCTAACATCCCTGGGCCAGGCACCGTGGGCTAACATCCCTGGGCCAGGCACCGAGGGCTAACATCCCTGGGCCAGGCACCGTGGGCTAACATCCCTGGGCCAGGCACCGTGGGCTAACATCCCTGGGCCAGGCACTGTGGGCTAACATCCCTGGGCCAGGCACTGTGGGCTAACATCCCAGGGCCAGGCACCGTGGGCTAACATCCCTGGGCCAGGCACTGTGGGCTAACATCCCTGGGCCAGGCACTGTGGGCTAACATCCCTGGGCCAGGCACCGTGGGCTAACATTGCCAGGCCTAAACTGCAAGCTCATTTCTACTTTTCTCTTAAGATTCTGAGCCATGGCTGGGCCTGGACCCAAAAGAAGGTGCACTTTTATTCAGGGTAATGTTAGCCATCCTCTTTGTCTTGGGCGCTCATTGTTTTTCTCTGACATGGTGGGAAATGGCGGACAGCTGGCACTTTATCTGGCCCTGCGCATTGGCAGATAGAATCTTATCAGATTTTAAGTGCATTATGGGCCGCGTCTGCAGCCTCCCCCTGAGCCGTGTGCTCTAAGGCCCACCTGTGCTGGAGGATCAGTTCCGTTTGGCTCTTCAAAGCCTCTCTCCTGTGCATCAGTGGCAGGACGAGGCCACAAGCGCTCTCTCTCTGGCCCCGTCCAGCCAATGTCTATTTTCGAGGAGGGAAAAAAAAGAGAAATGGAAATTAAAAGCGGAACAATGGGGTCCTGTGTGCATTGACGCGGCCTGGCTCCTCCGCGCTGGAGTTGCAGACAGAGTGTGTGTCGCTGCTCGCCCCGCGCGGCCTGCCTGCGGTTAGCCTGCGAGGGGCTGGTCCGCCGCGCGGCCCGCCCGCCAACAGAGCGGCAGACAAAAGCGTCTGCATATTTGGAATGGCACGATTTCACAACAGCGCCTGATGAAATGGTGCTGAAACCGTCCCACCACACTCGTACATGCGCACGCATACACATGGTACACTTAAGCACACTGACATGCTGACAAAAAATGTTTTGACTCACACACGCTCATACGCATGCACACACACACGCACATACACACACACACACAATAGTCCAGTTGTCTTTTTGGCCTTACGTAAAAGCTAAGCAAGCAACTGTTATTTATCCCGCTCTATCCTGTCCCTTGCAGGTCATGCCTATCCTGGAAATCCTGTATCACGTGGAGGACAGGAACTCCCACCATGTCTACATGGCCCTCATCATCCTCCTCATCCTCACTGAGGATGACACCTTCAACCGCTCCATTCATGAAGTGGTGAGTGTTCATTTGCAGTTCTTTCCTAAGTCCAGTGATAAGAGGCTACTGAAAAGAATGCTTGACCTTTCTAGAGGGGCTCAGTCAGTAAAAGCATTGATTATGAGGGCACGGCAGCCCCTGTAGCTGACACCGCACTAGTTCAAGCCTCCTCTACGTCTAGTTGTCTACAGAGGTAGTACACAATTGACCTTGTTCTCGTAAGTTGTACTGTGGGTTTATGTATAAGGTGACCGGGGCTCTTACTGATACCCTGCGAGGCATCCACAGTGTAATCATTGTATAGACATTTTTAGTGACCGATGCCTCTCTTCTGTTACACACCAGCTCACTTATTTACTGTGTGGCCTGCAATGTTGAAAATAGTCACTAGTAAGTCATTTTTTCACATCCTCCATTGACATAATTTACAGATGGGTACTTGTTTTTTTGGTCACCTGGTATTAATTTCCCACTAGAATACACTCCAAAAACCATTCTAACTAATAAGGACAGATAACTTAAATTATGTATTATTTAACCTATTTTAAATGAAAATAAAGCCCTATACCCTTTATTTCTGGAACAGATTTTTACTTAGTTTGCTCAAAAAACAGTTTTTTTGGAAATATTTCCAGCAATGGTTATCACATTGCTTTGTTTATTTTGAACGTGGTATAGGACTGATTTACACATGTACAAACCTGAATTGGCTATGGCAAGCCATATTGCACATTAAGATATTTACTGTGTTACATTTATTAAGTGTTATGGTTATGGCAACTTTCTCCTATGTTAAAACTCGGCAGATGTGGCATAAATAACCCAATTGCCCTATAAAGACACAAAACCCCATAATCCATTTCAATGCAGGAAAAACCCTACATACTATACAGGAAGCTAAATGCTGTTTCTGGTGGTGCCATGTTTGGATACCTGCCCATAAAGAAGTTGTGAAGAGAAGCTATGTTTCATAACCAGGGCCTTGGAAACCTCCCCCCTTTATTACTGCATTAATTATTTCATTCATAAGCCTTTCACGCTCTCCAGCACAAAGTCTGACAGCCTTTTTATTTTTTGTTGTTGTGTAAGCCCCTTGGCCCGGCACCAAGCATTCCACGTATTTTCCACACATCCGTTCACAGCAAAAGAGGAAGCTTTTGAAGGGACATCCATTTACAGTCTGTTCTCCTGTGTCTTGTTGGAGATTCAAGATGGCTTTTTTTGAGCCGCAGAAGAATGTTTATTTTCCGTTCTTATTCTCGGCCTGCAGCAGCAGCAGTTTCGTTTCTGGGAACGAGAGGGTCTGTATGAGCATACAGGTATCAGCTTGTGATATGTACCCACCACCAATCACACAACATTAAAGAAGGGTACTGTACACAGGAATTATAAAGTACAACTGTCCAGTTCTTGAAGTTAATGTACAGTATGCCATTCCTGAACTTGGCTGTTAAATCTGGTTACCTTTTCTTTTGTACAATATACAAAATGTCTGCTTGCTCACGTTATTCTTCCACATTACCTCAGAGTTTAAGCAAATTATTGTTTTATTCCATCATGCTTCGGAGATTTGAATGTCAGTCCAAAGCACGCTGAAATGTAGGAATCATTTGTCTGATGTTTTACATCCCTGGATATCAAACTGAGGCGGATTACACTTTTTATTTTGGCATTTGAGAGTAGATTTAGCGCTATGCCAATTGATTCATTTTTCCGTAATGGCCCTGAGGCCATTCTGGAAGAAAATGAGGGTGCCGTGCTATACCTCACTCAGTGTCATTATGGTGGGAGTTGTCACCACAGTTCAGCTGGATAAATGGGGGTTAGTAGTCTTATGGGGGCCAGCCGATGTAGCATACACTTTAACTTCCATTTCTGACATTTCTACATGGTAGAAATCTGTGGCTCACTCCCTTCATTTGTTTTAGACCATGTTTTGTGTTTGACATTTGCGTAATAGATAGAATGTGCATAATATAGGCCTGCTGTAATTGAAAATGTTACTTTCTACTCATGCTGTATTAGTAAAGAATAACTACAGTGTTTTGTCTTGCACTTATGATGCTGATAAATTGTTTAAGAATTTTAATGTAGCTGCTACATTTTGTGTGTGTACTTGGCTATAGAGTATTCTGTTATGTACTCTTATCATCTTGCATCCTGTAGGAGCCAAACGATAGCTTACTATAGTTCTGCAATGTACTTTAAGTTGAGGTTCGTAAGCCTTATAGGCATTATAGCAAATACACTGCACTGTAAAATACATTTACTTCAGCATCCAAACGTGATTTGCGCTTCACTGGTTTATATGTTTTGGTTTCCCCTGAAAACCGATTCACTACATTTATTTCAAACGAAAGTGCCAGTCTGGTGGGAGATGATATTAAGACCTGCTCATAATTTCCCAGGCAGAATTGTACTGATTTGGATGTGCTTTCGTTGTAATAATGTGAACTCTGTTCAGTTCTGAATGTTCAGACAGAGGAACTAGAAAAAAAGAAAAAGAAACAGAGCATAGCATTACGTGGCATGTGGATGTTTTTTTATAGCAGCTCTTACATGGTTCATGTTTTGTCTGCCAGGCACTATTCTTGTCATCGAGTGCTTAGCAGCCATGTCACTGTGACATAGTTTAGTTCAGCACTGTATAAATTGACTTGACAAGACAATCATTACCTTGGCTGGAGGTAAGAATCCAAACGGTGTTATTTCCCCCATAACCCAAGCACCATGAGTGTGCTGATGCCTGGCCGTGCTCAACATAAACAGATCGCTCTGCTCTTTTTCCTGTACCCATATGAAATTCCTTTAGTTTGAACCGATAACTTGTTTTGAGAAGCTTCCCCTTCTCTGTGCAACTAGTCTAAAGTGAGTTTGCTAGAAGAGGAAAAAAATACATCTTTTTGTACTTGCGGTGATGCACTGAAATGCAGCTGTCACCTATTGATGACATTTCTTGCAGAATTTAATTAAGCAATATATCTTGTTTTGTCCACAGAGCAAGACAAATTAAATAATTGAATTTCCTGCTGTTTCCACACTATTGACATGGTGTACCAATAAAAGTTTCTTAATACCTCATCAACATAGCAGTATCAATACTGGCATTTTTGCAAGAGATCCACAGCTGCCTGGAATTATTTCACAGCAGTGAAATTAGAACTTTCTGTTAGTACCACAGAAAATGGTACCGGGGAAGGACATTGGCTCCAACACACAGTACAGTAGGCTTGCAGTAAGCTTCCTCTCAGTGCTTTCACACAGACATGGAACAAGAGCTGCAAAGGCCATTTGTTCTATGATGCAAACCTCCATAGTCTGTCTCTTATGGATTCCTTTTATAAGCAAATTATGTGCCAGAATCTTAGGAAAATACCTGAGACAAGACTTAAAGTATGCTCAAAAACAATGCAAAAAATGTTGTATTAAATTATTAACTGATTAAATTATTATTGTATTAAATTCCTCAAAATATTTGCAGAAACACATTTGAGACTGTGATCAATGAGATGTTCAACTTTAACTTCAAAACCTGTAATATTTAACTACCCAGCGCTAAACATAACCAATGCTAAACATAATTACTCACTTATTGTGTACATTATGACGACTTCTCTGAAACACAGTTTTGAACTGTTACATGCCTAACATTGCTTTTAAATGTAGGAGTGCAGGGAAATATTATTTATTCCATAAACATCAACACATTCATATTTAATATTGGAATGCATTTTGAGTGCATCCCTGAATGAAAATACTGTGTATTCAAACGTACTGCAAGACAACAGGTTCACAAATATACTTAAATACTTTAAAGATGTTTCCATTTATATTCAAGTACAGTATTTTCAAATACGTTATTTTCAAAGAATATTTAAAAATAAATATACACTGCATATTTGACCCAGATCATGTCGTAGTATTTGAAAACATTTGAGTTTTTATTGAAGCTGTTAGCAATATCCAACCAACATACAGGAAACCGGTAGATAACAGCTAAACTGCTGAGGTGTATACATTATGATAAATTTCATCTTTGGCTTGGATTTTAACTTTGTCTCATAACTCTTCTTTAACAGTTTGTTTTGTTTGGGAAAATAAATTCTGTCTGACCTGTTAAATTTATTAGGTGAGCTGCCAAACCAAGCTCTTATGGACGTCAGTTAAAACGAATGGAATTCATTTTAGTATATGAAAATGTAGTAACAGTATAAATCATATAAAAATATAAGTTCTAATAAGGCCTGGCAGTTTTCAAAGTAATTCTTCTTGCTTTCAAACTCAAAATTATGCTGTGTAGAATTTAAGATCTTGGTACAAAAACAGGATTAAGTTTATTCCTCCCCCCCTCCACTTCCCTAAACCCTCTGCCCTCTGCCCTCTGCCCCCCACCCCCCAAGGACAGCTGAACAAAAAATGGTTGGGAAAAATCTTTTTTAAACTTGGCAGATAAATTCTCCCTCAGGAGAAGAGCTTACTGTACATGGGAAGTTTTTTAGGATCAGTATTGAAAAGGCTAAGTCACTGAAAATAACAATGAAGGAAACTGGAAGGTAACTGCTGTGCTTTGCTCTTCACTGTGCGGGGAAGGGTGATGCTATGTCTCCTGGGCCTGAAGCCGTGGGCTTCAGTCAAATACTGGGTCCCATCTGTTATAGCTATAATCTGAGCGCCTGATTTCAACATGTAGTTTGAAGCTGTCTTACTTAAGGGTGCTTGATATGTAGTTATAGTGATTGGCCACTATAAAGAGGGAGTGGGAGTATCTGGTATCACAGCCAGAGGTGCAGTGTACTTTGAAGAACGCTGGATAAACGGGCCCTCTGAGCAGAGGCTCATGGATAAAAGGCATAAACTGGATTCATTAATATGCTGCCAGCCTGCACAGCCTCTTCTCTACCTTGTTTGCATTACAGTCAAACCACAGCCATATTTGCCATCACAGTGCCCTCTCTGTTTCTGTCCAGTTTTAAACCAAACTGCCTCCCTGCCTCCCGATCTCGTGCAGGAAGCTTTCCTCGAGTCTCTGATGCAGTGGTCGGCCCTGGCTGTTTGCTGCTATAATTTCCCCTTCCTGTACATCTCGAAAGTAGTCATGAATGCCATCTTTCTTTTCCTCTGTTAGCATTCCTCAGAAGTTACCATCAGCAGGAAGTGGTGTGGTTCAGCGTGCTAGCACGTTCAGATTTGGGCCAGTTTCACTCAGCATGCTGCTTTAACCAGTTCGCCTTCCATTTGTGGAAGTGCTGCACTGCTCTTTGCTGTACAGGCTCCCAGGAAGTTCCTGCATTCCATAGTTTGTAGTCCTTTCTGGTGTTGATGGCAACCTTATAGACAAAGGTAATCCGCACGCTGGAGCAATGCTATCTATGCTTACTTGAATTGTTAAATATTGTCAAATGAGAGTTCAGTACATACGAATATTAAAGCATGAAAGCTGTTCTTTGGCTTTGGGAAAAATATCACTGCCTCCCATCTAAAAAACCACATAAATGAGATCCAAGTGGTTGATAACTGGGTGTTTAATTGCGCTTCTCCACAGAACATTAATTAGTGTTAGCGTGGTAAAATTAGCATATGTCATAACTCCTACGCAAAGCAATATTAAAATTTGACATTGATACACCAAGGTTGAATTCAGAAGTCTTTAGAGGGAAAAATGCTTCTAATTTCAATATCCATCCACATAGGCTTGTATATTTTTGCTTAAAAAAGCACAAGCATAAGTAGACTTCTTTGGGGTGTATTTGCAAGAAAACTGGTATGTAATGTAACATTTTAATGAAAGTAAAGCTCTTTTGGTGTTTTTTCAAAATGATAAATGCCCATATCTGGACAAAAACACCTTGAGCTATTGATGCTTCCACTTCAAAGAGCTCTCCATCCATCTTTATCTCACGATCTCTCTCTCTGCCTCCCCCCTCTTTCTTTATCAGATTTTGAAGAACATAACCTGGTACACTGAGCGAAGTCTGACAGAGATTTCTCTCGGAAGCCTGCTGATCCTGGTGGTAATCCGGACTATCCAGTTCAACATGACCCGGACACGGGTGAGTACTGCTCCATCTGTTCACATTACTGTTCCCTGAGGGATGGTCTGCCTTGGATGGTCAGATTTGATCGCATTCTCTTTTATCTCTTTTCTTTTTATCCCTCCGTTACCTGACATTAGTTTTGATGCCACAAACGTCCATACTCAAAACATTTAACTAACTTAAATCGCCTTGTGTGGTTTTAGCATTTTATGATCTGAACTTTTGGTGGTTGAGGTCGGTTAACCAAAATAAACTGTCATTACCACAGTCTCTCACCATCTTTTTCTTTTTTTTACTCTTTTTTTAAAAAATAGGACAAATACCTCCACACCAACTGCTTGGCAGCTCTGGCCAACATGTCGGCCCAGTTCCGCTGCCTGCACCAGTATGCAGCTCAGAGGATCATCAGGTAAGACCCGCCATGGCGCTGTGGGAGGACCTGTCTGAGGAGGTGAGCTGGCACACTCACCTCGTGCCCGGGGTAATCTGCAGAGCTTACCTCACCCAGAGGTCTGGCCTGGTGAGGAGGGCAGCGAGGGCACATTACCAGGGCTTGAGAGATCAGGGGAGTGAAGCAGAATTAGCCTGACACAGACTTGCCTCCTGTGAAGGCGAGGGCTGTGTACTTCAGCACTCCTCTCTTTGGAGCTAGCTCATGATATGCATCAGAGTCTGTATATATGCTGTAAACAGTCAGGCAGAATCTCAGAAAAGCAGAGCACACTCCTCTATATAGAATGCATCTATAAACCATAACGCTGTATCCACTGAAGTGCAAAGTTAAATTTTTTTTTTTTGTTTGTTTTTCCCAACTCACCTTGAAATTAAGTGGTGTAGATACTGGGCTGTAAGGCTTAGTGGCAGTTAAAGAGGACCAGGTTGTCTTGGTCCCTTTTCGTAGGTGTTTACATTTTTTTTTAACACATCTCTACGTTAAAGATTTATCTGCAAAATTCTGGTATGTTTCTTGGCTTGCGTGGTTCAGGTTAAAGTTGTATTTTATAGATAATTGGTTGGTGAATGGTTTAACCAGTTTGTTGTCCTACCAAAAGAGCAACTGTTCTTTAGGCTTCTTAATAATCTTGAAAGTTCACAATATATAGCTTTGTGGGAAATTCTATTTAAATTGATCTCTAGTAAAACCAGTGTCTGATATAAAATATATTTGTGATTCCTTTAATTGATTCTATTCCATGTAGTTATTTTCAGTATTATCCTCAACATGTTGTCCTTTTTGTTTTTGTCATTAACAATAACCACAGCAAGGAATACAAATCACTCTACTTATTTAACTTTTCCAACTGTCCTAACTTACAATGTTTGAATGATGGATATGTGTTCAACATCAAATTAAATCTGAAAAAAGAAATTATATATTAATGCGTTGAGAGTATAACTGATATTTGTTCAGTAATGAATATAATTTTAATTTGAAATAACTGCTTTAATTCTTTGAATAATTATCAGATACAACTGCATATAGTTACCTTCTCCAATACAATATTTACATATTATAGAACATAACAATTTTATTTTGTTATGCACGGGGCAATACCATTGTTGTGTGCATAAACAGGGGACACCTGCATTGTCCTATATATGTTTGTGTTTTTACTTTTGATAGAAGTGAAGTAAAAGTGGTCAGTTTTCTACTGTAGTCTAAAATATGAGAACATGTATGATGACATTCATAGCAACTGTATTTAACGATCAGAATCCCAGATGTAGACTGGCTGATTACATGTGCCACGGTGTTCCAGTTAGAGATTAACTTCCTAACTGTGGGAAAATGGAAGTTAAGCTTTTATATACACACATCATTGTCCTTTCTTGTGTGCCAGTGGTAATTTCCTTTAGTAGTATGCAGTGAAGAATTAAGGTCAAAATATACAGAGTACACAAATGTAAAGGTCATTACTGTATGTATTGTCTGAATCATAATTATTCTGCTGTGGCAGTTACTGTGCATGTGGAACATTACTTTTTCATGTTTAGTGATGCTCTTTTTGGTCTGCTTAGAGTTTTAATTTGCAAGGCTTTTACCAACTTACTTCCTGGTAAAAATGAGAAAAATACATCTTCCAAAATGCATTATTTAGAGATAATGAAATTATGAAAAAATAATTTTATATTATATTTAAATAGGGGTATTATGTGAATAATGTAAATGCTGTGGCATATGTTTTCTTTGGTTATTCAATTAAATTCTGCTTCCTCTATTTACAATTCTAATTCTAATTCTGCATCCCAGATGTTTTTTTACAACTCTAGCTCCTCAATGCTTAATTTTCTACAAATGGTTTCATTTTAATGACCAGGTGTCCACATTTTCAGACATTAGGACCCCACTGATTGTTATCTATTTGTCTATAATTTAATGCATTTTTTTTTAATCCTAAAGGAAGCATTTGCTATGGGGCGTATTATTTAAAAGGAAAGCACTGGAAGGTCTGGCTGATTGAAGGTCCTGGGATGGGAATGTCTGCTTTCAGTCTTCATGGCACACAAGGCTATTTCTATTCTAATAGTGGGATGATTTGCCTTTAAGGAGGTAAATCATACCACAGCAGTCTAAAATGATTCATATAAGGTAGTCAACAGGTTCCTACAATTTTTGTCCCCAAAATCATGGCTGGACCAAAACCAGCTTACACGGTGGGTTGCTGGGATCAAGTTTTGGGGACTCTGTCCCAGAATAAAATACATAATAAAAGTCGGTATGGTATGCGTCAATAGAAATATGTGCTAAGACAGCTGAGGGTAATGTACGATGTAGTTGGCTATAGCTAATGCTCTCTCACTTCTAACCACTGCATAGCTAATTTATTAGATGGATTTATCTAAAATAGCTTTTTGATGAAATGAGCCCTAATTCTGATATTTCATTGAGATTCAAAAGATTTTGACTACCTGTATTATCAAGGTGAAGGTTAATAATAGATTTGGCTCTCATTCATTGCAATGTCACACTTTATATTGTGATGGATTACTTGGGTTAAGTTACTTTCTCTGATCTACATGCTATCATCTTTTTTGTAGGCTAGCTAAGTGAGAGAATGTCACCGCAGCCCAAAGACTGATGGCATGCTTGAGCTAGTAAAAAATGGGAACTGTAAATGTACAAATTCAAGCTCTCTAGTCTAATTTTCGATCAGTGATTTGTGCAGCTGTGAACTCCCACCTACCAATCTATTGGAAGAACTTGCTGAGATTCACTGTACAGAAATGGCAAAGAGTCCCTGCAGTCTCATCTGCAAATGCCCCCCCCCCCAAGCATGACAGACTGGAAAATAGCATTTGTTGGGAGTTCATAAAAATATTCTTTCCCCAGGAATAAAGTCAAGCTAGGATTCATACGAACATGGCAAAGCTGTACGTATTACTGCTTGTAACATTTCAATAATTTATCTTCTGTCATATATTTGATGTTATATTTGCATTGGATGTAAGAGACAACTGTTAGCCTTGGCCTATAATAATCAGAATATTTGTACTGGGAGCTAAATAGGTGTTAGTATAGGGGCACCCTAGGAAGTCTTAGTGTAGTGGCCTGCTTTGTTAGAATTCATACCACTCACAATGAAACTGAGTGTCTTTTGCCCTGTTCTCTAATGTGGGCACTTCACTTACTCTAATTTAAGCATTCATAGGTGGCTTAGTCATGTGTTGATTTGATTTTTGGTTTATCGTGGAGCTAGAGCATCACCCAACATTTTCCTGACGGTGGAATATTATTTTATTGTGCTCTTATTGTAAATAATATGGGGTATTAGTATCTCCTTAGGCTATACCTGTCGCTTAGGGTATCGGAAATACTCATTTGAATTTACTGTGTTGAGATTTGTTCCGGATGAATGTAAAAATGTCCCTCAGAGTGATCATAAAAAGTAACATTTGTAAAATGTGGTCCCATCCCCATGTAACATGCTATAGAGTACAGAAAAACATACAGCCCCTTATGGTGGTTTAAGATGAAACATTGATATAATTTTTCAATGTTATATCAATGTTTCATCTTAAACCACCACAAGGGACAAATTTATATGCTTTATAATGGACAAAAAGCATTTTATTCGTTTTTGGATAGGTTTTTGGACCCCTAGGTATCTTGGAACCCTATATTGCAAAGAATTGTAAGTCCCACTTGAAAATGATGCAGTAGTGACTTTCATGCGACAAAACGGACACGCACACACAAACACACACACGTATGATTTTGTGTGGAAATGACAGGCAGCTTGGCTGCGGTTGGCTCACACCAGGGTTTGGTGTGAACAAAATGCGGAAACTGGTTAAAGAGGTCATTATTGCTGCTCACTTCCCATTTCCCTCAGGTGCTATGCTTGGCAGACAGCAAGGGAAGAGGGCTCTGTTGTTTAACATTAGAGCAGTCGCCACAGTATCCCCACATGTGAAATCATTTGCAGATTTTAAGTCCGTTGGACCAGGAGCTGCACACAGTGCCCAGCCGAAGCTCTGGATCTTGGCTCTAAAGCCCTTGGAGTTCAGAATACTCTCGACCCTTTAATAATGTCTTCATTCATACTTTCATGCGTTTCCATAATAAATAACGCTGTGCTGCTTTTTCTAAATGATAAAGCTGAGCCATTTGCTGCATGTATCTGCATGCTGCATGGTTCATGCATAAAGATTTAGATATTTATTTTTCATTACAAATGAATTGTGGACTAGACCAGTTATTTTCACTGGGCAACCAAGAAAAAATATGAACCACACTTTAAGAGTAAAACCTTAGCCAATACCAGTGTTTTCCCTTACCATTAATTAGGCTCAGTATTGACTGCGTTTGACTTCACCTTTTCCAGAAAGTTGTTAGTTGCCATTAAAAGACAGATGAAAAGTTAATTGCTACATTGAAGGGGTCTACAGATAGAGATTTCCTGGGCTGGTACTGATATGTGATATTTGCCCAACCAAATCTGGCAGTTTGTTATTTTCAGAGTATTTGTTTCTTATACTGTGCCAGAGAAAATGTAGCTTCCCAGATAGCTGGGCCACATGCTCTCCCTAGCAACGCCGAGAGAAAGGGCCTGGGTTGTGCACAGATAATCATGCAAGATATCTGTCTTATGGAGAATCGTTCATTCATTTTAAGTTGAAAATCTGTATTTTCATCTCACTGGTTATTTTATAGGCTTCTTCATTAAAGTGAATCAAGTTACACAGCATAATTATAGATTTTTTTATGATGATTTCAAATGTGATGACCTTCACTAAAGATTCCATATCATAGCATCCATGTTATTAATTTAATTTAAGTATTTTTACCAATTCCAACTATTTGGTTTTCTATTTTTCAACATATTTTGAGATGCTTCTGAAATGGCTTTTCTGTGAGCCCAAAGAACATAGCATTTGGTTGGATTCATTGCATGGCTATAAAATTTCCACTATGGTTGTTGGAACAAGGCTTCAAAACAGGAGCTGATGGTGGTATGGAGAAGAAACAGTTTCACATGGTCTGCCAGCTTATGTCTCATGTTTATATCTACATAGTCTGTATTCTAGTGCCCAACTGAAGGACTAGTTGTGATGCTTTGTGGAGAACAGTCTCTAACGGTTGTTCAGTTGTTATGGATGTTAGTGTTTCTTTACTGAGGACCGTATGTTCACATTATGAAAAATGTAGTAAATACAAAAGAATTGTGCTGTGCATGGTTGACGCTCTTGCTGTTGTCAGATCAGAATTTTTCTCCTTCCTCAAGTTTATGGATTCACCATTGTGTTACAGTGCAAGGTTCAATAGTTGATTGTTATGGGAGAACTGAATGCATCTAATGTCTGTGTTCCCACTGTGATATACATGCAATTTAGGCCTGCTGCCTTACCTTAGTGGGTTCCGGGTTAAACCAGTAGGCCTACACTGAAGTTGCTCTGAATATATGTGGAATTTAGTTCTCTTACGTGTATTGAGGAAATATGTATTTGTTTGTTTATTTGTTTATTTGTTTGTTTGTTTGTTTGTTTTGTTTATTTTTACAGTTTAAATGCGCCATCATCCGATTTAACACTGGACTGCATCACAGCTGTAGTCATTGAAGTGTAACTCCGGTGTTGCAATAAGGAGTAGGAAGGCAGTGAAAAGTTTAATGACTACAGGCTGTTGTGAGAATCCTTTGTGTCCAGAAGAGAGGAGAATGACGGCTGTAATGGCCAGCTCTTTTTTTAGCAGACTGTTGTTTAGGATGGGTGGTGTCCAGACCACACAATCTGGCACTGTGCGTTCCACCTTTGCATTCCAAGTTTTCACTGTTTTGCAATAAGAGGAAGATTGGGATGAGGGAATTTTCCCAGGCTGATGTTTTTCTTGTGTTCTATGAGTAATACACCATTTTGTCAGATTTAAGTATTGTTGGACTTGATATATTGTACAGCAAGACTTGATGTTCATCTGTAAAATGTATTTCTTCAAAAGTAGGGCCAAAGAGAAGAATGTTTGCTATACATTCTATTGGAAATTGAAAAGATGAAAATGTCTTCTTTACATTGGTTTGCCACATTGTGAGAGGGCTACAGGATGTTGTTTTGCCCCCCCGTTCATCAAGGGCAGTGTCTCTTTCATGGCTTTACATTTTGTTCTGCATCTGTGCATCATGGCCAAGTTGAAGGCAAGTTCAGTATGAGCTGTGCCATTTCTACATAACATACGTAACCTTATGTTCTCAGTGCTTCCTTTCATTTTACTTCAGCAGTATTCTGAAGATTGGTAAAACATCTCTGAGACAAAATACTCAGTAATTTTACTATTACTGTGACGCCTAAGACAACGATTTAAGGCGTTATTGTGTGGCACATAGTTAATGCGACTGCACTCAAGGTGAATGTATCTGGGTCAGTGTCTCCAGACTGGCTCTGCAGGAGAGAATGGAGGATGAAAAATAGGACAAGCTTTGCCCTGCAGTGTCCTGTCCTGTCCTTATTACTCATTCCCTTCTTTGCCCACGTTCGCCCGTGTTGAGACTTGCCTGACCAGGTCTTGTGTGGCTGTCTGTGATTACTGCTTCAGTACTAACTAAAGTCACTCTGAATGCCAAATACTGACCAGTATTGTGTAGCAACTAATATTTAGTTATTATTAGTTGGGGGCTGCTCTAATCTCCCTGTAGTGTGGCTCTGCTCAGCTTCTTGACCTAAGATGGCTGCTCACTCACCTGCCTTTGATTGCCTTTCCTGCCTCTCCAAGACTTTCTCTGAAAACATCAGAATAAAACTAACAACATTTTAAAAAAAAAACACATTCTAGAGAAAGACTAAGAACACCTGATGGTGAAAAAGAGAGAAATGAAAAAACTGTTTTCTCTCTTTTTTGTCCTTCTGTCTTCCTTTCTCCTTCCCTGCCCCTTGTCTTTCAGTTACACCAGCCGCCACATGCGGAGGTACTTGTTTGTGCTGGACAATATGTATTTCCCTCGGTCCAGCTGCAGTCTGCTGGAGCACTGGCTGGTCACCATGGGAGACGCAGGGGAGGAGATTGTGCACTTGACTTGCTCGTTCATTCTCAAGTCCTATGCTTCCAGGTTACTCGGCTCCACCCTCCGTTTCTACCTCGCTGCATGTGCACGGCGTCTATTGCTTGCTTGATGGAATAGTGCTTTGCTCCGTCTTTGTCCGTTTTATTGATTTTTTTTCCTTTTATGGTGAGAAAGAACATATCTCTTCCGTTGAGGAAGGCTGTCTGCATCACTGATATTTTGAATGAAAGTATGCCTTGATGCTTTCAGGTTGCACGTGTTGCTGTTTGTGGCTTGCATATAATTTTTGGCTCATTAACTTAAACAGGTAGAAGTATAAACTGGATAAAAATGAGATTTTCAAGCCCACTGAATATACTTAATAGTCTGTTCAACAGAATGGTATTAGCGCTTCAGAATTTATACACTGGGAGGAAAAATAAGTGGGAGAATAGGGTGGTCGTTCAAATCGTTCTTTTGTGTCAAAGGTGTCTCTACGATCTATGATTGTTTTCAGACAAAGCATTCTCATTGAGTCAAACTGAGATCACATTAAGAATAATGTAATGCTTCAAGGTGATGGTGCAGGGTAAATGAGTGAGAAATGGGAATCTTGGTTTAAAGGTGCTAACCCTTATTACTGATAACATTTCAGCCCGTTTCAGTGCTTTTGTAGTGGAGATGCACTGGTCTAATATTCAGAATGCAATGATTGAATCCTTAACTCATTTGACTCATGAAGCCACATGCATCACAATTGGGGAAGTGGAATTGTGGGATGTTTATCAAAAACAAGAGATTGCCATGGTTAACGTATTAGAAGGGTCTGTTGAATAATGTTGAATGTTGTGTAAGTAAATAAATTTAAAAAAACATCCCAAGGAATAGCATATCAATAGAACTGGACCGACCATGAAAGTTTGTGAATGTAACATTAGCAGTTGCATATATTTAATTTAAGGTACAAACCAATATATATTTAGTGCTCTTGTATGCATCTTTCTCTTTTCTGACTAAATCTGATCTTTCTTATCTCCTAAATAGAGTAGGTGTGCTATCTGTTGGCTCAATATTTGGCCTTCAATTCATGAGTAGTGAAACTACATTGCTTTGTTAATCAGCCCAGTGACTATTGATAAAGCCTATATTCGTGTAAGGCAAAACTAGCCCTTTCTTCCCCATTGAGATGCTGCTAACCTGGGGTTCAGGTGATGTATTGTGTGGTAACCGCTTTGAAGAATCTGAGCTGTTTTGGAGCTGCTCCAAGGCTTTGATATGTTGTGTATAAAGTAATAAAGCTAACTTGATTTATGAAATTCTCAGGCAGCTTTTTTTAAATGTTCTTAAGTAGTATGTGTCATAATCGTTTCCAAATAGTGTCACTTTCATTTGGAGTTAGTATCCACTGAAATGACGCTTTCATGATTCAATCTGTTCTGTATTTATCATTAACATATTATATAGCATTCATGTTGCATTATATGTTATGTAGCAAACATATCTGCAAAGAGAAAAATAATTGGACTTTAAGGATGTGGAGGAGGTGCATTTATGAAAGGGTCCTATTTTGACCATTACCTGACATGTTTAAACGAACAGTGCTACCTTTAGGGGTTCCAGCACATGCTTTGTGATTTGGGAAGATTGCACCTTTTTTTTTCTTTTTTTCTTTTTTTTTACGAAAAGATTTTCATAAATGTATTGTTTTAGCTGGCTAGCTGGACTAGCAGTGTTTTTTTTTAACCATGTTTGGCCTATGAATGTTATGCTACCATTAGCTCAGTTAATGGAGAGAATCAGTAAACCTATTGAAAACAGTTAATGAACTTGATTTAATTAGCATGAGAAATAAGTTAAATTAGTTAAAGGCCATAATGTGGCCTGAGATGTTTGTCAGTTTACTGTGCTTTATTGGTTTGACTTCAGCTCATCCTTAATTGATGAGATCCATGAATTAAGGCACCACTGTATTTGGACTGCTTGTCTTTTCTCTGTTGTTGCCATGTGTTATTACATTGATAATGATGTACTTTAACGGCATAATAGTCTGCTATACTAATGTTCCAACTCTATGACTCAAGTGTGGTCTCAATAACCAGCGTCACCCCCATCCTGGACATTTTTTTTCTCACGCACAACTTAGCTTCTGTGAAGTAACTTAATTATGAATTAGCCCTGAATTGTCAAGTGGCCTAGTCATTTTACTTGTTCGACATCTGGTTCTGCTTTCCCCAAATTGGTGTTACTGATAAACTTTGAACATTACTCTACAGAAACCCTTTCTCTTACAGCTTGCATATTACAAATAATATCCTGTTACTTTTTTTTTTACTTCTTTAAGGTAAACTCGTGTGTAAATTTCTATTATTTGAATGTTCAAACCGTACCTTGATAAAAAAAACAAAAAACAAATTTGATAATGTTTTGGCCAGTTCGCTCATCATCTTGCCTGCCGTATGGACAGACACTGTGTCATTGACTGGTCTTGAGCACCTTGGAGGTAAATAGCTTCTGAACCTTCTGTGCAATGTGCCTTAGGAAATACTGTGCATGACCGAGAGGGTGGTGTCTCTTGTGTTCCGAGTAGCCTTTAAAACGACAGGTATGATAATGTCGAGAAAGTGCCTCTTTACATCTTACAATTATCACAAGGGTGGAGAGAACAAATGTGATTAGGCTGAGATTAATTATGTTCCCAGGGTTCTCTCCAAACCTTCATCAGTCAACTTGTCATTCATAAGTCTGCTCGTAAGTGCTTCCTTTTCGTATTACTATAGGAATGGGCCACATTGTTTTAGCCATTACCTGTCTGTGGACTGGCTTATTAAGCAGTGCTCCATATCTAAGCCTATAATTGTAATAATTTCTAGGGTTTTATATATATATCTTTTTTTATTTTTTTGGCCTGTCCCCTCAAGTTGAGCCAAATATATATTTTTTTAATTCATTTTGTCATTAATTGTATTTTGTGATCTAACCTCCATCTGGAAAGAGCTGAATTATGCCATGCTACTGCAGGGTGCATCTGCTTGTGTTTATCTGAAGTCTGAATGCAAATTAATTTGGATCAGCAGGATTGTGTTAGTGGTGGCAATTAATTTTAGAGTGCTCGATTTTCCCTCCCAGCCCTGCTGTAGCGCTGTGTCTAGACTAAACGCCAACAATGGGCTTTCCATCAACAAGAGAACTATTGACTGCAGCATTTCCCTTTCAGTGAGTGGAACCTTCACCCTAATCAACCAGGGTGGGCTGATTTTTTTTTTCTCTTCCTCCCCCCAAGGGGTTCCTCTGCAGCATAACATGGTTGAAAACTAAACAACATTATCCCATGAATTTTTTACGCTTATATCATTATATCATCATTCTGCTGTACTGGTATGCAAGACAATCTAATTGCATTTCTAACCTTAAAAGCCTTGCCAGCCTGATAGATCCAAATTGTCCAAACCTTATCTTTTTGTCACTGTGCCACCATTCTGTGAAAAACCAACTAAAACCGTACTATTTTGATCAATGCTTATAAAAATACAGTTCTATTTTTATATTAAGACTGTGTGGCATGTAAGAGGATTAATTTCATGCAACTGTTGGCTGTAGCTTAGCCACACAGGAACGAAAGCCTAGGTTTTCCATTGCATTAGCTTTTCCACCTGGGATTTCACTGTCACCTGTAGTTATTGATCAGAGTGCTCTGCGGATATTTATTTTTTATCAATGAACTGAGCTAGTAGTGAAATAGACATGTGGTTTATTTTCTCCAAATTTGGAATGTCCAGCCTTTTATTTAGGTCAGTCCCATGTTGTACAACATCCTCAGCCTGGGGATCACAGACAAAGTGTGCGAAACTTTCCGGAACCTTTTCTGCTGAACCGTGTGGTGCACTGGGTAGAGCGGATGGGGGGGTCTGGCAGGACGGGGCCGCCGTGAGGATAGCTAGCCCAGATGTCCGTCAGCGGTGCGCAGGGTGGTCCGCTCCGCCGTGTCAGGAGCAGGGAGGGAGATCCAGACGGACTGCGAGCAGGAGAGTCAGAATGCGTATGCTGCGTAAAGGTTTTTGGCTTCTGTTAATGGGACTGTCACTTCGGCCAACAGCAAAGCAAGGCTGCTTCTCCCATTGGATTGCTCTTGTCTGATGTAATTTCCTCCTCTTACTGTACAGTCGTTTTTAAAACTATCCGCAGCGATGTTTTCAGGCATGATAACTAGCTTCACATTTATGTTCGATATTGGTTATATTTATGGTGTTATTCCCTTAAGACTGAAAGTTCTGTTTAGCCTTGATGTACTCTTGTTCTGCACCTACTGTGGATATAAAGAATGCTTATGAACCAGCAGGCAAGCAGAACCATATCTATCCGCATTATAAAGACTAAATTAATCAACACGTAATTTTAGTTGCTAAGTTGATCCATTATCGCTTAATTGCTGAAGCCCAAATATGTTTGCTCTGCAGATATATATTTTTGCACTTTTCCAGGGCTTATTGTATAGTTTATTTTTGTTCATAATGTTCATTTGTGTTTGTGGATATTCACTGACACATTATAGGTACCTTGACTATACTCCAAGTACTCCAGAACTGTACTGCCCCAGCAGTGAATTGAATCTGAAAAAAGCCCTGATCCCAGCTTGATGAGCTGTTGAATCCTTTGTCCCATCTTCTTAAGCGCAATAGTAAATTCCATTTTTGATTGATTTTCTTAGAGCAGCTGAAATCATAATTGCCCTTCCACTTTTGCCTTAAAGTATTTTGGGGAAAACAAGTTGATTGTTGAATTGTTCAGAGACAGCCTTGAAATGGTCATGCTCACCCACGTGCAGGGAACAAGTAGCTCCCTCTGCAGTGAATAGCAGTAATGTCATTTCACAATACATTTCTTTTACCACTTTAATGTTCCTAGAACATTTTTAACACTAGTCTGTAATACACCTCAGAATGTCTTTCACCATTATTGAAAAGCCCCCATTTGAAAATATGACATTTTGGGAAGTCATTGCTTCCTTATATCCCTTGTTTCACGTACAAATTAGATTTTTCACAGTGTGTGATAAAATATGCACTATGCAGCAGTTATTGTATTACACCCTTTACTCCAACATAGTCAGATGGCAGTAAAAGCATTAATATTAAAATTATTAAAAGGCTATATATAATTAGCCTTGATATCATTGATATCATTAACATTTATCCATTTTGTAAATGAAATTGGTCAAATTGTATTTTTATAGATTATCTGTTTAATGGAACTCCCTGACTTAAGTCAAGAAAACAGATTTAGGGCTCATTTTAAAGCTGGCAGACTTGTATACAGTAGCCTTCATTATGAATTGATGTCATCGTTCTGTATTCCCCAGTGGTTATTAAAGCATGGGGAAGCCCACTTTGAGCCGGCTATGGAGACCTTGAGAAGGTGAATAAATATGGTAATTTAGTTTTTTCAGAACAGCAGTATGCACGTCTGAAGCTGAGACTGTATGAAATAGGTGTTAGAATTGCAGTTCAGCGCATCTATTATACTTCAAACCATAAACACAAGCAGTGAATTAAGGTTTTGGAAGTGTGGGTTTTTGTAAGAAGTATTCTTATTCTTTGCTTTGAGTATTGTTTGGCTATGGAATATTGCCCTGCAGTTGTAACCACTATGGGTGGAATTAGTTTGGTGCTTTGTCTGTGATGTACACAGCTAAGAGCACTTGGTGTTATTTCATGTTTTTGATAAACCCTGATCTGTCTGATGGAAGAAGTCTATTCTATGTTATAGTGCATCAATAAGACCCCCTAAAGAGGGAATGATGGCAAAACTCTAAGATGAGTTTATCCAAAGAGTGCAACTTTACTGAAGTCATGAAGTTTTATTGGAATGCAAATTAAGTTCCATCTGCCAGCCAGCACCCCCTCTAAGGATTTAGAGCAGATATGCCCAGAGTTTTGAGCTTCCAGAGCCAAACCAGAATCTCCCTAATAACTGACACACCAAAATCTTAAAATCTCCAGGTGTAAATGCGTAGGGAAAAAAAGTTGTAGGTATGTGTGTTTCAACACTTGATGCCTGTCATTACAGCAAAGCCTTACACAGCCTATTATTTTTATGTGGACATGGCTTCAGACAGCCTTGTATTACTGTTGTATTAAGTTGGGGTGGGATCTTGATCGTTTATGCATATTTAAAAAAAACATGATTTGAATCAGTGTAATACAGCGGACTTACCATAGCATTTATATGAATGACCAACCCTTTCATAGGCCAAACCAAAGGCCTTGGCAGGACAGGCTTGGTCCCTGGGACATAGTATTGCCATCCCAGATTTAGAGAGTCAGAGTAAACAGAACAATACCGTGGACA
The DNA here is from genome assembly GCF_018555375.3 of Anguilla rostrata. Lineage (NCBI taxonomy): Eukaryota > Metazoa > Chordata > Actinopteri > Anguilliformes > Anguillidae > Anguilla > Anguilla rostrata. The sequence goes on from NC_057946.1 coordinate 19,504,428, forward strand.
GAGTCTGTTGTGGGATTTATGGCGAGCCCCCTGTTATGGGACAGTGAAAAAACATACTCCTCAGTCATTCCTTGGAAATCATGAGACTTTATTGTTTTTGGAAATGGCTTTACAGCATTGGGGTGAAAAGGAATTGAAAACGAGGCGGTGAAGAAAGTCATTAAGGGAGTGTAAAGTATCACAGCACAATCCAAAACAACCCTTAGTGTACCATTTTGGCATGCAAGCTTTTTCATAATAAATCTTACACACAGCTCTTGTGGACATCTCATTATAAGTATGCATAGAAATTTACCAAATGGCAGTATAAAACTTATTGACTCTTACGCGTAATGTCCACAACAAATGTATATTTTAATGCATAGTTTTGTGAAACTACTAACGGGCAAAAGAGCCACATAATTTCTTGTAATGAATGTAAACTGTGGATTAATCTGTTTAAAGGGAACCTTCACTGGGAAAAAACATGAACTGAAAATGCAAATGGAAAATATCTCTCATTAGTTACCAGTTCAAAATTAAAAACAAAACAAAAAATAAAACCGAGGCCTTTATTTTCTAGCACAGTGGAACAATGTACTTTGGGATTGTGGCTTCTCTGGTAGGGGCTGGCTTTCTGAAGGGACACTGACTGCTCTCTGAATCGAGGGACGTAGCGTTGACAGTCTTTGATCTGCATTAATGTGCTTGCGTTTGCTTTTGTTTCGCGTAAAGGATGTGTCTTAGTAGTTCCCTTTCCTCCGCATGAATAACACAAGACAATTTTGGATTTGGAACCAAATTGGGAAGCAGATATCATTGGGAGGTTCCCTTTTAAATGAAATGTGTTTTGATCCAGTAACTTTTGGCCATGGGTCACAGACCGGGGCTTTGCGAAGCACCTTGCAGAATCACCTGTGTGACACGCAATATGGGTTCTTGTAGTTTTCATCTGGTGTGGGGAATTCGAACAAAAGCCAGAAAATGGTGGATTCCATTTGTTTTGCCGCTTAAGTGTAAATGAATAATATTAAGGGATAAAAGGAGCTCACTAACCCTTACTCTAACCCTGCATGCAACCCTTTGGAGCTCTTGATTAGCACAGCATGCCAGTTGCATTGCCTTTCATTTTTGTTTGTTCAGCCTGCCATTGTGTTTAACACATTTTAGTTCCATGGATGCAAGTTATCACTTGGCCTGTTAACGCAACATGCCTTTAATTCCTTTGTGTTCACATGGCTTGGTTTGCATGCATGCATTCTTGTTCCGTGTTAATCATGTTGCTCTGGTGCTCTAGCTTGAGTTCTTTACTGAAAGTTACCAGATGCAATATAATCTAATATATACAACAATAAATACTGCAAATATTTTGTTTGCAGAAGGTATTGGAATTGCGCTTAAGTTCTAATATTTACCTGGTCAAAGGAAAATGTTTTCTGCCAGCAGCTTGTATAACCATAGCAACCTCATGCAGATTATCAAAGTGGTGGGTTTGATAATGCTGACTGTGTTGGGGGAAATTATATAGAAAATTCTAAAGGATCAGCATATGATACCTTTGTTTTTAAAAAGACTGCTGATGATAAATATGATCCTAAATGTACAAATCCTTATGCCTTTCATCTCATTCCATGCACTCTTCTAATAAAACTGAGAGGAAGCTGGCATTTCAGCTGTGGATTATATTTTCAGTCAGCTTTGTATCTTAGTATATTGTGCAACTCCATTAGCTGAAGCGCCTTTATTTGTTGATTTACTCAGCTGCAACCATAAAGAATAAAGATGGATGACATTGTGTTTTTCTGAAATGAACTGTCTACTGTGTGTGGATGGAGTTGCCAGGGATTGAGTTTGACTTCCTACTCACTCCACATTTCTGTTGTTTTCTCTCTTTTACACGGTTCCTCAGCCTGTTTGCACTGCTGTCCAAGAAGCACAACAAGGTTCTAGAGCAGGCTACGCAGTCGCTGAGGGGACCACTGGGGTCAGACAACAGCGCCGCCCTGCCTGACTATGTGAGTACTGCACTGAGCCCCCAGGGAATGGGAGTAAATGAAGCCATTGTGGCTCAGGCCCACACTGTGAGAGACAGCTGAAGTTACAAGACCTTATTGAAGCAGTCAGTCTCCTTTGAAACTCATGAATCCAGCGTATATTTCAGAAACTAGCACTCCTGCCTACCTTTTGCTTTTTCCTTGGTTGGTTCTTGTTTTCCTGGCATTGTGATTTCAAATGTCCCTGCTTGATCGGGCCCAGACCCAGTTTGCTGCGATGTCTTTACATGGCAAAATGGCCCTCATTATGTCTGCTGGAGGTATTCATACTCCATTCAGCTGTAGTGAGATTGCGTTTTCTTTGTGTTCCGTTTAAGCAACTGCTACTTCACACATACCTTTATACAGTTTTTATTTTGTCACTGTGCATTTTATTTTAGAGTGGGCTGCACAGTTGTTTAGACAGCGGGAATACGGCTTTAGAGGGGCTTGTTTTCCTCTGTGTCTCAACCAGAGCAGAAAACTTTCCCCAAATGCTATGGTTATTTGTGTCCCTTGGAGAAGGATAAGAACCTTATATTGTATTGATACAAAGAATAACCCTTCTTCCTGAATATGTTCAGCCATCCATAGAAATCCTCCCACAGATTTCAAATCATCAGATTTCCAACAATGGCATGAATGTTGAAAACGGCCTTCTCTCAAAACTGTGTCTTGAAAACATGAGGAAAACATACCATCCCTGCGATGGCAAATGGCATTGTTTGGGATAATGGAGAGTAGAGTGGGGAGGAGGAGGAGGAGGGAGGCCCTGGCGAACGAAGAGCGAGCGGCAGCCTCCGCCGACGCCGCGTCTCTCCGCTCGCGCGGGGCGCCTTCCCGCCGCAGACGAGCGAGGGGCGGAGTCAGAACGCCGCACCTGGGGGTGCTCGGCGGTAATTGAAGCTGACCAGCCCGCGCGGGAGCCGCAGCCCTCCTCCGGGGCGAGACGAGCGGCCCGTCCGCCCGCGGTACGGTGCGCGGGCAGAGGGTGGGGTTCCTGTGAGCGCCCCCCACCGCCCTCTCTGAGTGCAGGGAGCCTGACGTTCTGGGGGGCGGGGCTTGGTCTGTAAGTAGAGCGTGCTCCCTGTAGCTTCTGACGGACAGCTGGTCCCGATGCTCCTCCTAATCCCATCCTCTCTCCCCCACCTCTCCAGAGGTGCGGTACATATAACCACATGGGGTCCCAGGAAACCAATGCCCTTTATTATGTGGGTCTTCTCATGAGAAAGCTGAGCACCTTCTAAAAAATAATAATAATTAAAATGTATTATTAATTTTATCCCTAGTGTGTGAAGCTGAACGTGCACTCGTGGTTTGACACATTTCTGTGTGTTTTTTATTTTATTGAAATAAGCGGTTTGTTTTTATGCAAGTGAGTGAGCTCGAGCCCAGCTGGAGCTGGAACTGTGAATGACAGGAGAGAGCCGTGAGGTGACGCACCAACCATGCCATGAGTGTGGGGCTGTAGCATAGCTAACCTTGTTATTAGCTGCTTTCCTCTCATTTTTATTGTAGTTATGGGTTTTAACAAAAATATATATAACTGTGTTGTCTTTTGTTTGGAAAGAGATTCTGTCTAAAGCATCTGTATGTCTTCAGGGAGACTTTGGGTTGGCAGGGTGGAGAAGGTGGTGTATTTAAGGTGGAGCTGTGCGTGTGGGTGTGTAGCGAGCCTCTGCTAGGCTGCAGTGTGATGTAAGGCTGCAGGAGAGCTTACGGTCTCTCTGTGCTTTCTGTCTTTCACTGTTGGGTGTTTATTTGTTCCTGTGTTTGTTTGTGCGGTTTTGTGTTGGAGAAATCGTACTTCTGAGCGTTATGACTGTCCGCATTTCTGTGGTCTCATGTTTAGCACAAAGCACCCCGGCTCCTCGCTTCTGATGCCCCCAAACGAGATCGGGCCTTAATTTTCCATGCTAATCAAGTCCAGATATATTGAAATTCCGTGACTGCATGTCATAAACTCATACATAAGATTGAGCAATAGCCTTTCTAGACCATGAGCATAGTTTTTTTTTTTTTCATTGTAAGCTAGAGGATCGTGTGTAGAAATAGTAACGGATTTGTAATACTTTGTATAACAGGAACGCTGTTTTTATGGCTAGTCTTTATAAAAACATGTTTTCTGCAGCGAGACATTTGAGATGACCTCGCTGTGTTGTGTATTTTTAATTGTTCAGCAACATTGAAATCTTTGCGTCTAAGTTCCCTTGCTGCTTTGATTGTGTCTGTGATGATTTCAAAGTGAAAGAATTGGTAGAACGTACATGAAAATGAAGACTCCTGCTGAGAGGTACAGATTCCAGCAGCTGGTTTGAAGTTGGAAGGGCTCAATTATCCTGCCCAGCTTCCTTCTGTGCCACCCCCAATCCCCCCCCCCCCCCCCCAACACACCCTCCACCCACAATCGTCCACTGCTTGTCTAAGCTCTGAAGGGCTGTAATTGTACCTGTCCTTTGGAAGCCTGTCCATCCAGTTACTGCATGTATGACCACTGTCCTCCTAGCCACGGTACCATAAATATTTGCCTGCGTCATCCAGAGTGCTCAGACAATGTTTCATGTGGCCTCCAGCACCGGTCTGTCTGATCTCGGTGGTATGGTGCTTCAATGCTGTGTTCCTGGTGGAGGTGGGAGGAACCTGCGTCTGAATGGCTTTGTGTCTGTGCAAGGACGCTAGTAGGGGCCGACCTCTTGCGCGAGTGCGGGTAGCTCAATCTTCCTGTCTGCGCTGCGTTTCAGACAGGCTATCTTTCCCAGCCTTCAGCGCTGTTTACTCGTGTCTGGTGTCCGTCACCGTGAAAAAGGAGGGGATTGGGCAGCTGGGGCGGAGAGATACGCGCCGGTACGGATGGCCTTGGGCCCCCTGGAGCTGCGGGGTTTGTTATACCTTCAGCGGTGAGAGGCAGGCCTTTGATGATGGGAGTGGGCTGGGCAGCGTCCAGAATCCCCCTTCTCTCTGCCCCTCTCTTTGTCTCGCCCTCCCCCCGTTTTCCATCCCTCCCCTCTTCAGCCCAGAGCTGATTTAAAAGTCCAATAGAAACCAGCTGTCACTTTAAGAGCCTCGTTCTGCGATGGCCGCAAGGCTGAATGACTGGCATCTGGAAACAATGCAATTTGGCTCGGCAGAGCTGGAAAGAGAGCCTAATGCTTGTTTTATGTGGCATCGTCAGGAACCTGTAATTGGCCTTTTAGGAAAGGGGATATTAAAAAAAGAAACGTAGCGAACGCTGTCTGCGGGACATTTTTCGCCGGCGTTTGCAGCTCCCCCGCCCCCAGCGCTAGCTCGCCTGCGCTCGCGCTGCTGTTTCACTGTTTGTTTAATTGCGGCTGGTTAGCGTCAGGGCCGGGAGGAGCGGGGGCCCGGGGGACCGATGGCGTTCTCATATCAGTCATTCCTGGCGGGATGCGGCGCGGCCTCCTTAGCAACCGCTAGGCGGGACGGCCCAGTGCTCAGGGTGGCCGGTGCCAGGACAGAGATGGAACGGGGAAAGGTCACCTGCGGGGTCACCGGGAGAACGCTCGGGGTCTCGCACGGAGCAGTAAACTGATGGTCGGGTTTAAAAAATTCAGACCAATGACCCTCATAAGCACTTGTAATGGTTCAGTTGGAAGCCATTTCTGCTGTGCCCCTGCTGCCTACATACACTAGCTGTTTTGGGCCAGTCCTTTGTGCTTCCGAACAGGTGAAAGGAAAGTCTCAGTGACCTTGTTTGCATGCACATTATTAAAATCTTATTCAGAAAGCTCAAGTATTCCAGTTATGACACTGCTCATGTAAACACCGTATTCCAAAAAGCAAAACCCAGTTAAGCCCTTATTCTGAATATTCTGCATCCGAACTCAGTTTACTGTAAAAGCTAGTTTACTGGAGAAATAGTGCAGCAAGCACAGACCCCTCACTTCTGGACCAAAGACAAACAAAAATTAATTTCTGTAAGATGTCAGAAAATAATGAAATGGAGATTTGTTTCAGGCTCTAGCAGACAAAATGAAAGATGCGAATGATAGTTCAGTCAATTCACAGAACCAGTGAGACACAGGTGGTAGAGCCAGATAGCAATCTGTTAGTTGGGCTGTCAGTGTTAACTCATTAACTCATGCAACCCATTTTAATTACAAGTATTAATTACAGTGATTAAAGAAAGGTGGGTTGATTGGGAATCTTGTCATAGATAGGGTGGTGGATGGGAAATGTGGTCATAAATCTGCACTTATGCGGGCTGCCACGGCCAAAAAAAGGAAAATGTGTTGCATTGCATTTTTTAAAAGTTTAACGTGTTAATCATTTAAAATTAGTTGCATGATTTAATGCATTAATGTCAACAGCCCTAATTTTAAGGCAAATGAAAAAAACAATACCAGTGGTTCAGACAGCAAATTTTAAACACTTCATACGCATGGAAGAACTACAAAGACCCTGTCTTTTAGTACTGACCAAAGGACATAAATGAAATAATCAGCCAACCATGTCTACAGGAATACGATTTGGTTATTCCTTTCACAATGCTTGTAAACTGCATCATCGGACTATCATCGGACCTATATCAGAATAAGGATAATTATTCAGAATGTGTTGTGCATGTAAGGTTAGTATTTCTGCTGAGGAGATGTAGTGTATCTGAATTTTTAGTTATAGTTTGGCTGGCTAAAAAATTAATTTTTACTTTGGCAGTGTGGAGATTAAGTTGAATATTCCAGACAGATAAAATGCCAGAAGAACAGAGATGCAGCGACAGAATTCATTCCATTTTGTCACTGTGCCTGCACGTTGAGAGCTGGTGGCTACACTTCTCCTTCTTGTGGTTGGGGGGGGGGGGGGGGTTGTGTGGGTTTTTTTCAAGTCTTGTAATGGAATTCTTTTAAGCCATTCTAATTGGGTATGTTTTTCAAAAGAATTCGGTATTTTGCCTCCAGCGGGTTGCCGTCCCGGCTGCCCCCGCCCCCCACCTCGCTGTCATATGCCTTCATTAAGCTGTCATCCGGTGGAAGGGCCGTTCGGAGGGGCGATGAGTCAGGATGGGCCGGCCCCCAGTCGGAGGCCTCTCCACAGGCAGCGGCAGGACTCGCAGCTAGGAGGCTTTTCTGGGCCTGGAGGAGCTCGTCCGCATCACGGTGCCAGGCAGCAATTAAGACAGCCCTGCTGTGCCTGCCCTTTGAGTGCTGTCTCCAGACGCTGCTTTACACAATTAACACCCAGCATCTGGGTTCCATTAAAAACAAAAAGAAAAATCATTTTACCTGTGCGTGCGTGCGTGCGTGCGTGCGTGCGTGCGTGCGTGCGTGCGTGCGTGCGTGCGTGCGTGCGTGCGTGCGTGCGTGCGTGCGTGCGTGTATGACTCTTTTCTTTTAGAGAGAAGGACTGAGAAGAGTATTTTTGCATAGGAGACTGATCACTCAGTAGTAGACTCAAATCCTGAGTAAAGCAGTCTTGTAACTCCTTGCAGTAGGTTCTTTCCCTCAATTAGACTGTTTTATTTCTGTGTATTAATGGAGTATGCTGACGGTAAATTTATAATCGCTATTGCATTCCCTGAATACAGGCAACTGAAGAGTAAAAACATTATTACTGGCCTTTTTTCTGCTCTGTTGATGAGTTGAGCATCGTAGCTCATTGTTCCAAAGTATACATGAGTAGTTTTTTAACTCCACAAAAAAACTTGGGAGGCACCTCTCTATTAAATGGCTGCCTCTTAATGCATGTCATACATTACGTCCATTTTAATGTAAGTACTCCTCGTCCATCATGTTCAAGCTGAGACAGGAAAAGGCCCACTTAACCGGCTAACCGGCAGAGAAAAGTATCATTTGGAACATGAGTGTTCTTGTTTTTGTTTTTTTTGTTTTATTTACAATAAAGTTCATTTCTGCGATATTTCAGCATGGCATCATTGTGCATTATATTTATACTTAAGGCTGCATTAAACAAGTCACATTATATAATTGAATTATATAATGTGTCATGCTCACATTTTAGTGGTTTCAGAATCATGTGTTTGAATCTTCAGGGTTTTTATGCATTTGCCTCTTGGTCCTGAATGCCGTTGTCTTGTGTATGCAGCGACAGTCCCCTTGGATGCAGATAACAAGGACACAAACATCACTTTGGCTCTGTCCCACAAAGCATTTTTGCCCTCAGCTCTTTACCTCAAAATGGTGGCAGAAACTGCTGAGTCACCCAAATTCAGATTAAGGAATTTTCACTTGCCCTCCATTATCCCTTCTACCAAGTGTCCATACGCGTTGGGTTTGTCTCGTATCCCAGGATTCCTCTGGTTTTATTGGAAGCGTGTTTCATTACCAAGGTTCTTTCTGTGTTATTACCTGTTGTCCTTGTATGTGTCCCAGGTACTGCATACGTAACTGGCTACATGTGGCTTGTAAAAAAGCGACATGACAATTATGTAGGACCAAGGAAGGTTATTCCAGTTAACTGGACCCCAGTCATATTGTATCCATTCAGTTCAAAATTCTGGGTAGTTGTACTAAATGAACTGTCTAGCATCTGCCTTCGCCCATGTTTCTGCGGCATGATAATGATGCAGTCTGTCCCATACGCAGCCCCTCTTCAGCACTTCCATCTGTCAACAAGCTTGCGCTTGTACGCTGGGCATGAAATGTCACAGTAAGTAAGGGCTTCCTTAAGTCACTTGTACTTAAATTGACTCGATCAACTGAGCCCTTTTCTTATTTTGGCTCATTTTATGCCTCCTCCTTGCCCAGAAGTGGAGGGCTGAATTCTGGCAACCTGGTCTTTGTTGCGTGTGGTCATGAGCCCTCGGGCATGCTCACTCGGACCTGCACCCTGATCCAGAGCAGGTCACCGGCGGCTCAGGTTCACCCCTCAGTCTGCAGCCCTAGCGGCTAATCTACTGTAAGCCATATTTCAGATTAGCCCACGTCTCCAAGCCCCAGTGTGAGCCCAGAGGGTCAGAAGAATTCTGTGCTTTGGTGATGATGACCTGTTCGTGCCCTGTGCGGATTGACTGCTCCATGCCTCTGCTGCAAGTCATGAATCCGATTGCACTTTGTGTTGTATCGCACGTTCTCGTGCACGTGTTCCCCTGTGTGGGCTCAAATGAGAAAATGGAAGTACGCCTAGGACAAAATGGAAAAAGAGCATGTTAGAGAACTTTTTTTTTTTTTTGAAGCGAATTTAGATGTAGATGTAATATCTACCAATTTGAATATGCTCCTCTTCTAAGCTGGAGAGCTAAGGAGTTTGTAGCACGAGTAACACCCAAGTTATGTTCACCACAAGTGGCATTCATCTGAGCACTGCCACCACTTTTCCAGTGCCTTTAATGTCAAAGGACATATGAGCGCTCCTGTAATTATATGGGAAGAGCTCTAATTAAGTTTCCACTTGGACCGGTGTTGACGGCTACATGGTTTATTTATTTTATGTTTCATTATTTATTTGTTCAGCACACGCCCTCCTCCTTGTTCTGCCTGCAGTCTTGCATCTTTAAAATTCTGGAACACATTTAGACAGCTCAGTTTTCTTTAAGCCGAAGCAAAGCCATTTTCACAGTGGGTGTGACAGCCCAGGGATTCAAACCGATGGTTATCTGGTCCAGTTTCACCACACTGCAACCCCTGCCATCTTTTTTTAAAAATCAGCACCAGGAAAATGGTTGTCAAGGCTGGGAATGTGGACGCTATTAATTTGTCACATGAAAAGAGTTGAGCATTACTGCTAGTAACAGAACCAAAACGTTTGATACTTTGGATGAACAGAGCTAATCTGCTGTAACCTGAAGAAATCACTGGCCTCTCTGGGCCTTCTTTCCACTGTAACGGATTTGTACTGTTTCCTCCTCTGACAGGAAGTGCTTTTGTGTAGCTTCAGCACAACAGGGCCTGTGTGATGGAGCCCATTGTCCGAAGGCTCCCCCTTTGCTCTGATCTGGTTTAATTGAGCTGGCAGTGGAAGAGGCTCGAGGGGGTTACAAACGTTCCACCAAAGTGGCGCAATTTTGAAAGCATCAGGCCATAATGCAGGTCAGAGACTGACCCATTTAGGGCATCCAAAAAATCGTCTGCTTCTCTGCTGCATCTCTCTCTCCCCCTCTCTCTTCTCTCCACCACACTGTCGCGGCTTGTGCCCTGAGGGTAGTTTGGCCAGATTAAATTTTTGGATTGCAACTATTTTTGTGTAGCAATTTTGATTCAGAATCCTTTCCCACAGTGCAAAGGGCTGGGTGATAATCTATTTACCTGTGCAGTTTTTTTTCCTGTGCAGTTTTCTGTTGATGCTGTTTTGCTAAGCCCAGATCAGCACAGACGTGTAGGGCTTTGACGGCTTTACACACAGGGAAAGTGTGTGTCAAGGACTCAAAATGGTGAGAACCACACAAGGGGCTGTAGAAGGTTCAGGGAGACCAGGAGGTAAAGCTGCCAGTCCACATCCTTTCATTGCTGTCTTGTGTGCTGCCGGATGGGGTATTTTCTGATCATCTTTTGTGATTTTGTCACTGAAGAATCAAACCTCTGTGTATGTGTCTTCAAGGGAAAAACAACCATAATATAAGTTCTTACAGTAAGTATCTATGTGTGTTAATTTGTACATACATACACACACACACACACACACACACGCACTCATGTGCGCATGCACACACACGTGCACACATACAGATCTCACACAGATATGCCCTCATAGCCAGTGCGCTGTTGCGTAATATTGCACCATGGGCACTTTAATTAGATTTCATAAGACTGCTCTCTAGCAGAGTTCTATATAAAACAAATGTTTGACCAAGCAGCTAATCTGAAATAATTTAATCAGTGCACACGTCAGTTCATTTTGAGATGGCGTCATTGCCACCCAGCTAGGTTTCAGCTAGTGAATAGACGTGTCCTGTATTCCTGAGACATCTTCACTTTCGGGGGTGCAGCCTAAGATGCTTACCCCATCACCTGGTTGGCTGAGGGAACCCTGTGTCCTGCTGCCTGGTCCCTGACCTCCATGCCGGTGACAGACTGGCACGGTCTCCCTGGTGACGTGCCGCCCTCTCAGCATGGCCTGTATTGAAATCCGTGTCATTAGCTAATCAGCAGCCTGATCCCAGACGGGCCCTAATCTGCGGGCGATAAGGTAATGGCAGACCCCGGGCGCTTAAGGGGGGGGGGGCGTTCCCCTACGCTTTCAGCAAGCAAATGTCAAGCAGTCGACCGCTGACTTCCATGCCCTGTGCTTTCCCTCTCTCTGTGTCTCTCTCTCCATTTTCTCCGTTTCTCCCTCTTCTCTGGGCTTTGCGTGTTCCTCTTCTGGATTTAGAATCAGTTTTTGTTTTTATTATTGACTGACAGGCTGGTGTATGTACTCCAAACAAGCCCTCATTACTTTGAACTGAGATAGTAAAGTGATGTTATACAGCAACCTCTGTGCCTGTGCACATTCACATTCGAATACATAACGAGGGTTGTTGGCACTGGACACATCACATTTTAGGCAAAACAGCTTGTTAAAAAGCATTTTTTTTTACCATTATAGGCTTTTAAAAATATGATTCGCTGATTCATTATCAGTGATCCTGAAAAACTAAGGCCGGAAGTGAAAAACCCAATAAAAGAGATTTAGTAATTGGTTTAGGAATTCAGGTCAGGCACCCAGCTAGAGGTTTGCCAGGGCTTATTGATAAATGCTTGGCATCACAATGTTTCCTTTTTTATTTTTTCCTCAGAACAAGCGGAAAAGCGCTTTAGAGGCGTACAGGGCGTATCATGTTGTGCTGACGGCCTCGTGGCCGCTGAGCTTAGTAAAGCACAAGTGGGTCTGTCTGTAGTGCTCAGTAAGTGGGAAGGTCCTGAGAGCACAGACAAAGGATAAAGAAGCCAGACAGTGGAGGCACTTGAGTAGGCTGGATCGGGGGGGGGAAATGTGCTTTTTCGCACCAGGGAAACGGGAGCGCCACTCATTTAATCAGCCTGCCCCCGTCTCCCACTCACAGACGTCTAGCTCGCACATTTGCATCTGACCTGAATTCCCTGGTGCGCGGTAGTTTTTTGAGGCTAATCTTATTACGTGGCAGCAAAGCTTAGAGGGTGGCAGTAGGGAGGCCTGGAGCGCTGAGCCACCCCTCTGCCCATCAGCCAAACTAATTATCACCTCACACCCACGGCCCACCCCCCCCCCCCCAACACACAGCCACCATTTCCTGACAGCTGATCGATTTGTGTTAGCCTTCCGCAGTGGGCTGCTGGGATCTAGGCACCCCTACTGTCCCACGGTTGCGCTCTTCATCCCATCCCGGGTCTCCTCTTCCGGAGTGAACACCCAAATCTAGCAGGACACCCTCACTTCTCTGGAGGGTCCAGCTCTAGTGCAGGAGGCCCCTGGCCTGTATCTCCATACAGTTCCCACACCGTTCAACGTGGCCGAAGACGCACTGCAGCAATCAGGGTACAGAAGTAGGGCTTTGAGCACCACAAGGTTGAACAAGTGCACCGTTTCAGTTGATTCCTTGCTAAATAGTCTTGGGGGATCGGAGGTGAATGAGGGGAAAAAACAAACTCGCATCCACAGTCTTAGGTTCCCACTCAATAGGTTTCTGTTTAGCAGGCAGATAATGTAACAATCCATTAGTGACACTGTCTACACGGTATAATGGAAAAGACAGAGGTTGTCACAGAACAACCTTCTCCACAAGAAAAAAGGAAATGAGATATTTCAAATCTTCCACAACTGTTTACAGTTCTTAATCCAGTCAGACACTGAATGGGGCTATAGTTTATCGGCCTCATAATGACGTTAATATCAAGGGCGACAGTCTCCAACATGGCTAATATTCCTGATGGGAGGCGCGGCGCAGGTCGAGACAGAGTTTGAATAGGTGCCCATGGAAACGGAGCGCTGGAATTCCCCAGGCTTGGTGCCTGCTGCACACTGCTCGGCCGTCAGATTGCCAGTGGGCTTATTTCATTAGAGCCGTAAGCCGCTTTGAAGCTCATGACTCCAGAGTTTTTCAGGCAGGTTCTCACTCCGTTTCACCCCCTGCCCGTGGCATGAATGACAACCTCCTGAAGATAGTCGACATGTAATCAGCAGCCAATCTTGTAATTCTGCGTAGACTGGCGGGATTAGACCAAGCAAACGGGCTGCGAGGTTGGGAAAGGTTATGGAGCCCTCAAAGCTATTAGCATAACGGGGCTTGTTCATTGCTCCCCAGAAAGCTCTTTATCTAAGACATTAGTGGGAGTAAACGTGTAGCCTGGCCTGTAACTTTGGCCTTCCGCACAGAGAGCTCTGAGCCAAAACTGAAAACCCTGGAGTCAACAAACTGGAAAGGTGTTCCTGGCCTTGGACAAGGCAGAAAATCTTTGGGAAAATTTTAGAGGAAATCTTTCTCAAAGGGAAGTTTCAGACAGGAAGTTTGCACTCTTCAAACAGGTCTCACCACCAAACACAATGGACATTAAACAAGAGAAACTTTATTTTAGAACCGGTTTTGGAGTTTTGGTACCATAATAATGCATTAACTGTCTTCTGCCTAAGAAGCACAGTGGTAGCTATCTAATAGGCATTGCTAATCAAGGGTCTGCTTGACTGGCATAAAAGAGTTGTGATTAGTTGTGATGCATTTATATTGTTGTGCTTAGTCTCCCCGCAGTAGTGTGTACCTCAGATCTGTAGACCTGTGAAACAGACAGAAATTTTGAGTTCCTGCCCATGGAACCTAATCTAAGCTTCACATATTCACAGCCAGCTTCCTTCAAGCAGTGGAGAGTCTCACGATTTAACGATGGCCTTTAGTTGACTTGTATTGTTTTTTTTTTAGCAGTTCCGTTTCTAAGGGCCCAGTCCAAGCCAGTGATGTAACTTGTTTGTGCACAGATTACCTGCTGATATTGGTCTGATTGTACGTGAGCGCATGCACGAGTGTTTCACGGTGAAATTGCACGTTTCCTGTCGTCGCGACAGTCTCTGTCTATCAACTTAACAGTTTTCTCCTGGAACGTATTGATATTTGTGTTTCTCTTTGCTCTTGCAGTGTGAATTAATACCCAGACACAGACAGGCCGCTGTGCGAGGTGTGTGGGTGTGCACGTCACACACTTAGCCCGCAGAGGGCATTTTCACCTGTTTTGCTTCGCAGTCAGATCTTATCACCTGTCCAGGCTGCCTGAAGGTTGCCAGTGTGAGTTAATCAGTTGGAAGTACGGATTTTCCAGCGATCTCACCCTGCCCTGTCCGTTACGCTTGCTGTGTCTGCCACCAGCATCTGGGTCGGCTTGCAATGCGCAGCGCGTCCCTCATCTCCGCCTTGTTTGTTCATGAGAATCTCTGCCCCAGTTTATCTCACTTCCACCATCTTCTCTGCTGCTCACTGGTCTTCACAAAGTGCAGCCGCCTTAGTCCCATTAATCACACTCAGAGCACCCAAATCTTCCAGTGGGGCTCAGTATGAGCAGTATCAGCTGCTCATTTTATCTGTTAGCCACTACCTCCCACACCCACCAACTGCCTGCATGTCCTGGAGTTTATGTGGTCTATATGTTTTAATAACTCTGCTGTAGCCCACTGTATGCGTCACATGGATACAGTGCAATTAAATGAGCATCTCATACTTCAGTGTTTGTTATTTTTTCCTCACTTGTTATAATGTCACGTCCATTCATAATATTAAACAATGGCATGTACCAATAACAATGGTGTAGGGGGAAAAAAATATGATCCAAAGGAAATGGCTGTAGACACAGTTTGCCCAGTGCAAGATGGAGCTGTGTCCATTAGGAAAGGCCGTGAGAACGTTCCTGTGCGCGTTCTTTAATTAGAGCGGCGATACGTGTGGAGAGGGCCCCCCTGCCCCGTCCGGGTCACGGGTGAGATTAGCGGTGGCTGGCTGGCGCTGTTCGTCCTCCCTCGCGGTCGTGGGCCACTCGCTCAGGTCTCCCTCCGTCGCTCTGTCGGCGCTGGTCCCACAGACCCTCCGCCCACCGGCTTCCTGTTTGTCCGGGGCTCTCCCGCGGCGGCTCTGTGCCGCGACGCGCAGACGCGATCAGCAGTCTGTGACTCACCGCCGGCGGCCTCCGTCGCTGCCGTTCAGACCGATTTAGAACATCGCTCTAATGGGTTTTGACTGCGGGTTATCCAGCAGGCCCTGTGATAGAGATACGCTTTTCCCGTGTGCCGTGCGAAGGGGAAAATGAAAAGGGCTCTTGTACAGGAAAAGTGTAAGCCACTCTTAAGAGGAACATCAGCCTGCCCAATCCAACTAAATTTGAAAAGGTTAGTCACCTCATTGACCGGCTCTTTGTGTTGAGATGCTCAGAGCTGCTAATTTGCTATCCAAATGCTTTAATACAAGCAGCCCTGAAGCAGGTGTGTGGCCAAACCCGTATAAACCATTGGTGTGGAAAAAAAACGGGGGTGGGGGGGTTCTTGATGGTAAGGAGGCAGTACATGAGAACACTGTCACATACTTCCACAGCCACAATTGCTAGATACTGATGAGGTGATGGAAACAGTGTGGGAATGAACGCGTCGACTTCCGCTCTGTGGATCTTTGCTAAGGTGGGGGAAGGCTAACCGGAGAGTGCAGCGACTGGGCCTTTGCATATGGAATTGCCAGTCTCCAGGAATTATAAACAGAGACGGTGTTGTATGTCTGTTTTGCATACAGTGAACTGCTGAGCACTGTCTCATCAAACCTGAGGGACTCCAGAAAGTCTATTCATGCAGATAACATCTCTATGGCTATTTAACAACCGTTGTCCCTCAACATGACAAATGTGCCGTGTGCCTGCACCCTGACAGACATCTCTGTGTCCCGGGCTTCCTCTTTGGCTCTGGCTGAAGGTCACAACTGGGCAGGTTCTGTGATCTTTTTTGTTGTTTTGTTTGTTTCATTCAACGGCCAACTGGAAACAAAGTTGGCTTCATTCAAAATTCCTGTTTTCTGCCTCACAAGGAACTAGAAAAAGGAAACGTTAATTCTATTCTGGAAATCCCCTGTCTTTTGTGGCCTAATAAATACAAGGATTTTGCTTGAAACTTCCTATAATGACATGGTACTTTAAATGTTGAAAATCTGAACAGGAAGTCTTGAATCATTACTTACTACAAACTGAGGATGCTCAAGGTGGTTTTCTTGTTTTTCAAAATTCCTGACGAATCCCTATTACAGGCATTATGTCCCCTAACAATTATCAGGATGTGGGAGTTTGTAAATCACTGTTATTCCTGATTGGGTAAATGCTGGAATCTACTTCAGGTAAGGAATCTCTTGTTATGGATCTGACTGGCAGATGGAGGAGCATGGTCACCCAGCTCCACAGTTATCAATACCCATCGAAGTCAATGGCAGTGGTTCAAAAAAAAAAACAAGGTTGACTCAGTGACTGATTTTCTAATGTCTTCTCTAGGCTCAAGATCTGAACGTGATTGAGGAGGTCATCCGCATGATGCTTGAGATAATCAACTCCTGCCTGTCCAACTCCCTGCACCACAACCCCAACCTGGTCTATGCCCTGCTATACAAGAGGGAGCTCTTTGAGCAGTTTCGCTCTCACCCGTCTTTCCAAGACATCATGCAGAACCTTGACACGGTGAGTGTTTGCATCCCATAGCAAATGATCAATTTCCAGGTAGTTCTCTTCTGCTGCAGGAACTCAGGAAGATTGGAGTGGGGTTTGGTTGTAAATTATTGCAGTGGGTAGCTGCAAGTAGGTCCTGGTTCAAATCCTGGTCCTGGCCTTTCTGTGTGGAGTTCATGTCTGCCCCATGTCCTCTGGGTACTACAGTTTCCTCCCACAGTCCAAAGACATGCAACTTAGGCCAATTGGAGACTCTGAATTGCCCGTAGGTATGTGTGTGAGTGAATGGTGTGTGTGCCCTGCGATGGATTGACAACCTGTCCAGGGTGTATTACTGCTTGTCGCCCAATGCATGCTGGGATAGCCCCCCCCCCCCCTTCCCCCACGACCCGGGCCAACAGCAGGTTAGATGGACGTGCATTCTTAGTAAATGGGATGCATACTTGAGGAGCTATGATGACAATAAGGTGACATGATGTAAGATTGTTTGACAGATTATGTCATTTAGGGTTTGTTTGCTTGTGTGTGTAGTCTCATTCCACGTTTGTATTTTTTGTTGCAGTAGGTGTGTACATACTTTGTTTGCATTGTTTTTGAAATGGCATGTCATTATGTAGGATGCTGTAATCTCTGAATGTGATTGATCCCATTACCCTACTGGGGTGAGGCAGGGGAACCTTAGGAGACCATTTGTTCTTGAAAGGATTACGGTATTAGTGAGTCGATTTGGCTTTAGTGTCAGGCAAGTAGTAACAGGTTCTACAAAAGGGGTGTGAGTATTTGTATGAATTGGTTAAATGTATCAACAAACCATTTTCAGTTGCAGAAGATGAACTAGCCGGTTTACAGGTTACCACTGAAATTTAGCTTAATTTCACCACTGAAACAATGAAACAATTCTTAGCTACATTATCTCTGAATGTATAAGGTTGGAAGGGAGATGGGTGCGAGAAATATTGCGTTTCTGTGTTTGATACTGATTGGGTCTTTTGACGTGTAATAACTAAATTAATAAATAAATAAAAGTGCATTTGCTCAGTTGACCTCAGGTACCCAGCTGTCAATTCAAATACTTCATAATACTAATGATCCTTGGATAATTTGCTCATAAATTCAAGTATTGAATGATTAATGTCCAGAACCTTGAGAAAGGTTGCTAGTTTTTGCTTTTAAGAGAATGTGAATTAAGAATATAATTATTCTATTTCTCTAACATGCTGTTGATTTCTTTTGAGACTGTTATATCCTTGAAAACCTGTATAAGAAGTGAGCGGATGTTTTTATCAGTGTACTAATCCTATTCTCAATTGCCTTCTCACCTTTGCATTCAAAGATGCACGTTTGAGCAATTTTGTAACCGTTCTGAGATGGTTAAATGAACAGAAAATCTTGTGAGGTTTCTGTAGATTTAGGATAGACTGTATGAGTCAAAATGATGAAATTTCAGTGCAGCGATTTAATGGTTAATTACACATTTTATTGTGATGGAAAGTTTGTTTACAGTAAAATCCTCAAGTGTTTGCAGGTAGCCTATAAACTACTGACACCGCTACACCGCAGTGTTCCAGGGACATAGACAGTTCTTTATTTTCCAGGAACACTGGTGTGATGCACTATACTAATGAATGATGTAAATGCTTTACATTGGACACAGCCAGTAAAATATTCATCTGAGACATCTGTATGTTGTTGTTTATTTCTATGCAGTGTGTCCTTTGGGAGGGAGCTGTTCAGTGATATCTCTGTTATGCAGTGTTGTTTGTCTGTGCTGCAAAACTCCTGTGATTGTGGTGGTGGTTGCAGTGTTGTGGTTGCAGTGTTGTCCACTGAAGGTCTTGAATGGTTTTAGTGGCTACTCCTACTCTGAAGGATGGCCCATTATGCAGCATAGTGCCTCACATCACTGTGATAGGTCATTGTATTTGTATTTTAGGTCAGAGGAAATAGTACCCCTACCTGCCTACAGCATCCCTTCCTGTAAGAATTTGTTTTGTTTTTACAGGTCTACCTTCCAAGTACTAACCAACTCCCTGCCTGCTTAGCTTGATCATTTTGTTATGGTGGCATGGCTGCTGTCGTTTGACATTAATGTATGCGAAGAACCATATTTTTGTCAGCTGAGGGTTGAGATTGTTTGTTAAGTCTGAAATTTCACATGGATAAGAAAGGCATGCATGTTATATTTGGTGTAGTATATTCAAATTGAGAGCGAACCATACTTTAGCCTCTGTATCTGGGATGACTCTTGTATGGTCCTGTGAGAATACATGTCAGCACAACAAAATTTTGCCTTTGGGAGAAAGTGTATATGATTTGAAGATAAAATCAGTCAAACTTAACAATAGCTGTCCATTAAAATGTTGTCCTACTTAGACACAAAAAATAAGCAACTTGTGCAGCTTTTTTGAGCTTCCATGTGTTGCACAGATTGCAGTTTTTTCCTTTTTTTTGAGACTAATCTAAAGGTATGTAAAATATTTTCATTGTTCTGTATATTGTAGTACAATGTAAGAATCTGTTTTTTCAGCAGCTCATAAGTGTTCCTCCCTAACTTTCCTGAATAGATGCCTCCTATTTTTTTTCAGAAAGCTTGCTGCTCAGTTTTACCCTTAAACGAGTTCTACAAGCTTTGTTTGCCGATACCTGAAAGTGGTTTAGCTTGTCATGGTGAAGTGCATGTGTGTTTAATGGATGGTGCTTTACGGTTGCACTGGTCTCCACAGGTGATAGGATTCTTCAGTGCTCGTCTGGAGCAGGCAGGAACAGACCTGTCTGTGGAGCGGGTTCAAGAGGTCATCAAGAAAGGAGCTGTGGCCCTGCCCAAAGACCGCCTCAAGGTGTGCTACCTACTGACCTCTACTGACCTCTGTCCCCCTCACGGTTTCACACCCAAATATCCCTGTCCCCTTACCCACATCCCACCAGCCCCTCAACTGAGTTCTGAACTACATCCCAAATTAAAAATGGATTAATGGAAACTAAAAAATTTGTGACACACTTTTTTTTTTAACCATGATATAGAACTTGTGTGTTTGGTTTCCATGTAAATAGTGATTATTCCTAGTGGAACACACTCAAGCAAAGTGCAGTGGGACATCTGGCAGTTGGTTTTGCACTGAGCGTCTTCCTTTACTCATGAGTTCTAAATTCCAAATTGAATGGCGAAACTTTAAAAAGCCATTTCTTTTGTGATTCTCTTTGTTGTGATTCTCTTTGAACTTACCGGTAAGATGGATACTGGTGAGTGAATGGTCACAATGACTAACTCATAATCCATGTTTTCATTATACTTTTTACGGAACACGTTTTCTGTTCATGTTAGTATGTT
This sequence comes from Anguilla rostrata, assembly GCF_018555375.3. NCBI lineage: Eukaryota > Metazoa > Chordata > Actinopteri > Anguilliformes > Anguillidae > Anguilla > Anguilla rostrata. The sequence continues at coordinate 19,524,308 of NC_057946.1, forward strand.
AAATACTTACAAGCGTCCCACTGCTTAGATATTTGATGTAATTGTGCTTGTAGGGATGACACAGCTGCATTTTAGTTCCCAAAGCATATTAATCGTATAAATATTGTCTTAAATAAGGATAATAAGAAACTAAATAGTTTGAGGCTACAGAACTTTTTCATTGTCCTTTCAATTTGCTTTCTTCTGAAGTTGTAATTCATTCACCTACAATTATTATTGAAATTACATTGATTAACATATGCAGCAAAGGAGAAGGCCAAAATCATTAAAGAAGTGCTTCCATCTACAAGCAGATCTTTCAGAGAACAAAGCATATTTTAGTGAATCATATTACAAAAAATGCTAAAAGATCCTTTTTATCCTTTTGATTATGTTCAGTAGTAGATACAAGCCTCATTTTACCATTGATGATCTAGTTGTGTGTGTGTGTGTGTGTGTGTGTGTGTTCAATGTAGAAAGTGCCTCTTTGCTCATTTGTTGAGGAAGGGATGTATGGGGATAGTGGTTTTGTGTCTTTAAGGCAATTGGCTGAGGAGTTAGGAGTGCTTAAAGACTGTAATTTTAATTGACTATCAGTGCTGTCATGGGGTCCGTCAGTGTCATAATCACTCAATGGCTGTCCTGCACAACTCTGTCAATGTGTCACGTTTTGTAAAATCTGAGCATGCAGTTTTGCGAGAACTAGCAAAAATTGGAGAAGACAGAAAATGAACACCAGAAAATTTTATAGAATTCCTACATATTGGTATTGTGGTGCTTTGCCCCTAAATATAGAAAAGCAAACAAGTCTATAAAGTGTCTGAAGAGCAATCCACACTCAAGGTCAATAGTTTAGTTCAGGGTTCAAAATACAACTTGTTCCTGGTATAATTCACGTCCAAAACCAAAATATTTTCTTTAAGTGCCTTGTCAAATGAGTTTCTCCTCCTCCAGGTTCTAGGCAAAAATCCAGGCCTGGCAGGCCTCCTGAAATCTCTACAATCTCTCAATATGTGGTGAAATGTCCTGCTAGTTGATCTGTAATCATGCGTGGACCCATGGGAACTGTAGTCTTTCTTACACTGAACTGTAGTTCCTGTTGGAAAATATAAGACATTTCTTACAGGGAAAGTACTTTTCAAGATTGCGGCCATTAACAGGGTTACAATACTCGGTGCAAGGTTGAGAGACACCAGAGGTTGTTTAATAATGTTACTATGTGGCAGGGATCCTAAAGCCAGCATGGTAAAGTAACGAGTCACTTGTTATAGCCTAGTGAACAGTACAGTTGTTTTTCTTGTGTGCTAAACAGCTGCTCATATAGTGAAAGCACTGTGATTTCCGAAATGGATTAATGCTCTAAGATCACTTGACCAAAAGCTTACCACTGATTATTTTGCCGCTGCTATGCAGAATTTCAGTTATTCAGTCATAGCAGTCTCTGTCTTTTGGTTAGAAAATTATTTATTCAGTAAATTTAGGAAATTCATAGATTTCTTAAGTCACAAATTATATCCTTTTTAGCATTTATTTGATGTATTTCAGACAAATGGCCAATTTGGACTGACCTTTGTTCTCATTTTGTCCTTTCCCCCAATAACTTACAGTGGAATTTAGCTGTAAGTGAAGTGGCAAAGGGAAAACTAAATGAATTAGTGCAGAATTTTACTTTTGTCTGCATAATAAATGTTCCTTGTGCCTAATTCAGGTTACTTGTATTACTATTATTTTAATTGGTTTAAAAATGGAGATTCCTTCAAGATGACGCTGGGAATAGAGCAAAGGGTTGCATAGATGGGGAAAATAAAATGGTTTAAAATGATAACAGTTTCTGAAAAAAATATAACAGAATCTGTTAAACTCAGACTTAATAATATTGGCTTGAGCCTTAAACACAAATGGAACATATATTATTCACGTTCAGGTAATGGTATTGTGTCTCCCCTGGAACAGTTACAGGTACAGAGATCAGGGTAAATTGCCCGATCTTTCTCTTTTTTTGCCGTGGTATCTGAGCTGGAGAACGACGGCCAGCAGGAGATAAAGGGTAATTAAAGATGGCCACATCTTCATTAGTATTAATGGCCGCCCTGGTCCTGCACAGCCATCCCTCACATCCAGCGAATGTGCGCCGGTAATGAGATTTCTGGGAGAGACAGAGCAGTGGCGCTTTGTCATGGGAACATGGGATCCTGGTGAGGAATAAATCTGCCATGAGTACCTCATTACAATTGCATCCTCAGACGGATTATATTACCCAGAATTCCCTGCTCGCCCCCCTTCCCCCACCTCGCCATAAGTAGAGAGCTGGCCATAAATCAGTGATGAAATATACATTTGCAGGCATTGCAGGTCATATATCTACAGGCTAGGCCTAATCACATGCTTCTGCTGTGTTCAGCAAATGAATGGTATCTTTAATTCCAAGCTATCTGTGAAGACCTGTATTCAACATATGAGTCCCTGTTTTGAATCTGCTGCCATCCCTTTCCACTTTGGTCCTGCCGAGAGCAGTCTGCCTGCGCACAGCACAGCCATATATAATGTTGAACTCCGCAGGAATTCTCTATCACGGCTAATCTGTTTGGACTGCTCTTGCATGGCCCTTGGAATCTACTGCATGAAATCATGGACATCAAAGAAAAAATATGGAAACGGTGTATATTCTGAATGTGACGACTGGCCGACTCCTGCCGTATTTCAGTATGCACTCAAATGCGGATGGTTTCTTCTGTGTATATGTGGGTTTACATTGTAGTAAAGCTCATGTGCAGAAGCTATGAGATAAAATCACAGGCCGGGGCTTTAGGGATCCAGCTAAAGCTCCAGTCCTGACTGCAGTGATGCAGCCCACGGCCTGGATTTCAGCCCTGTAGCCGGGAGTCCCATGGGCCAGTGCACAGACTGGCGTAGCATGGCTCTGTTCTTCATCTGAATATTGCACCAGTGTCCCCTTCACGTTTTTTAAAATTTTATTTCAACCAGTGCTCATTTGAATTTAGTCTAGCAGGTTAAGACCATGACAAGTTGAAAATGACTGTGTAAACTAATTATAAGAGCAGCTATTTTCTGGGAAGTTTTATGATCCCCCCTCCCCCATTTGGTTCAGCATCTCTGTGTGAATGGCTTTTATTTTATATAAAAGTGCAGATTGGTGCAGGCAGCTGCTTTTGATCTTGAGGGCATATGAATAAGATGCGAGAGAAAGGCCTGACTGACAGACAGCTCTCCCCTCTGCTGGAAAAGCTCAGCTGCAGAGATGCACTCTGTGTCTGCCAGTTCCGGGGAAACTAGGTCAATCGTACACTTGCTCGATTCATCCGCGACAATAATCGCTTTGTTCTTTTATTCATTTCCTTATTTTAATTAGTTTCAAAATGAAAATCCGCAAGCAAGATTTATTATTTGAAAAATGGGCAGTAAATCATGTGTTTTATCTGGAAGGAGAGAAATGATGAAGCAGAGATTAATAAATTGAGGGCTCCACAGCGTCTCTGCTAACTACCTTGGTAATTGATATCAATGTAATGGGAAATGAATATTGAATTGTCATTTAGTTGAACATGAGAGAAAGGAAGCAATTGCTTAACCAGACTTTTAACCAGCTAGTTAGCTGCCTAGTTTGTGTTTTATCTGAGGAATTTATATCCAGCAAAATAATCTATTTATCTCCACCAATTGTATCGATAGTATTTTATATAGACTTGTTTGTATCCATGTCCAGATGTTAAAGTTGAACGATTACAGCTGTATTTATATGTATCGACAGCTCTCTACCAAGTGTGATATATACAGTCAGGATATGTAACAAACTTAGTATCGGAATTAGGAATTATGTATACAAAAAGTACATAATTTTTAAATGCATGATAATCCATTTAATTTGATAGGTAGACTAAACCTCTTTCTAACTTGCAACTTTTTGTCATTTTATGCAGTTCCATTTTTTTGTTCAGGCAAATGTGATTGTTGGTAAGCTTTAAATATTAAAACCACTTAATTTTAATAATTTTAAAATTTATATCAGTGAAAGCCATCCCACAGTAGTGAAGATACCGAGTACTGAAATAAATATAGTTAGGTGTCATCAAGTGCGTATAGAAGAATCTTTTAGAACTACCTTGGACTTTTGAAGTTTAGTCTCTTTATTTTTTATACGTTCTATATTTTATACGCTCTATACGCTCGTTCTATATGTTTTCAGCGCCGAGGAAACCATGGACCCCTTCACAAATGTTTTTAGCAGGCCTGTTGGTTCACAAGCTAATTGCTAGCTACATTCCTGAATTACATTTTCGGTAATACTTTACTTTAGCCCTTCGACATAAGGGTGACATAACCTTGTTATACACATGGCATAACAGCTGTCACAAGATGGCGTAACAGATGATCACAGGTTATTTCATCATTTGTCATACCGTTAACCGATAAAGGCGATGACAGTTTAACATCATCTGTCATGCCATCTTGTGACCACTGTTATGTCATGTGTATAACCGTTTTTTCAGCCTTATGTCGAAAGGTTCAAGTAACATGTTACCATATTTCCATTATCTCTACGAATCCTTTGTCATAGTATTGATCAAACTCGGCTAACTGCTGGTGTTTGGAAAGCGGTTTTGCAAATACTAATTTTTATTTTAATTAATTAAAATGTTATGCAAACCCTAAATGTTTGATTACCATTCATGCGCTAACTTCTGACGAGCATTCATGCAAAGGTTTATGTCTGAATTCCACATTCTCTCAAGGCGGTGATTGAGATTTTAGGTCCCCCGATAGACAATTTGCGAAACATCCACAGGCGTTGTCACACAAGCCATGTGCATTGCAGTTGTGAATTTTAAGAATATTATCTGGCATGTGTCTGCATACTAACCTGAACATTATGCTGGTGTAATTCACTACCTTCAGTTCATTTCAGTAAGAACACTGTGTGCTTGTATTTTTTTCTTTCTTATAAAAAACAAATGAGCAGAGAACAAAAAACAACTGTATTGCAATTTGTTTCTGAATATTGTACTGCTTGATCAAACTGAACCATTATATATTGAATTTAACATTCATAAATATTTCATTAATCAAATTATTTTCTTTACATTACATTTCCTTTCTTATGTTGCATTCATATAAATACCCACAGTTTTTTATTTCAGTGCTTTAAAACAGTCTGTTAAGGTGTTCTTTAAAAAAAATGCTAATGGATGTTAGACTCTAAATATACAGACAGATCCACAGATTTGACTTGTAAATAAATGAGGCAGATTGACAAATAACACCCGAGAAGTCCACCCATGCAGAAGTTAAAAAAAGCAGAAGGTGGGAATACTGCAGGGAGGCCCGTGTTCTCCCCCCGGTGACACAGTCCAGACTGCCCGTATTCTGTCTCGCACCCTCTCCCCCAGGCAGAGACGGTGGCACCAGCGAGGTCCAGCCAGCCAGCCAGTCGGCCAGCGGCCCCCGGCCCTTTCTCTCCCCCCCTTTCAATTTGAATATCAACAGAGACAGGCCCATGTTGTTACTCGGGCTATCAGGCTCAACGACTTTTAGCAACAGCGCCTGTGGAATTTATTGTTTGGCCAGCGCTGCCGTGTTCTGTAGTGATAAGCAATAGACAGTCTGGCTCCTTGGAAGGGGAGCCTGCTCACCGCCTGAGTCTCCAGAGGCCCATGGTCACCCCCTCCCCACCAGCGTGCGCACTGTGCTCTCAACAAAGCTTCTTTTTTTTTCTTTTTTTTTTTTACTTTTTTGAGGGAAGTTGTTGTTTTTGAGGGGGCTTAAAGATTGTGGTGTCAGCAGATCCCAATCCCAAACAGCCACACACGGGCCTCTATATTTTGTTAAGCGAGATCAACCATTCATTACGGTTTCTGGTCTTCCTTTGCCATTTTGGTTGTGTTTATTCCACAACGCCTCGGGTATGCTTAATTTCTGTGTGTTTCTACGCTTCTCTCGCCTCAGTTTCTATGGCCTTATGGCCCAGATCCAGCTTGCATAAGGGACTCCTCAAATCATGCAGAACTTAATTTAAAGAAGGTTGATTTCCTTGATGTTCATACACTTCTGTCATTAACCCTACAGTTTATTCACTTAAGAACATTAGCATAAGAAATGGTACGTTTGTAAAAAGGTGAGTGGGGGCAGTTTCTCACCAGAGAGCATTGCAGTTGATTCAGTCCTTCCACGCAGTTTCACACTTCTGGATGGGCCTGATTGCAGTATCTATAGCCACATGTCCACTGTTACGCCTAAAGCATAGTTCATGCTTCTTAATCAGCTGACGTCAACAAGCAGTACAGTGTGTACGTGGGTATTCAGTTTTTTTATTTTTTTTTATTTATAATGCTCCATCAATGACCAGGGTTAATGATACACTATATGGCCAAAGGTATCTGGACACCCCTTGGTCTGGGGCTGTTTTTTGTGGTTTGGGCTAGGCCCCTTAGTTTCAGTGAAGGTAAATCTTAATACTACAGCACACAATCACATTATAGATTATTCTGTGCTTCCCCAACAGTTTGGGGAAGTCCCTTTCCTGTTTCAGCATGACAGTGCCCCCGGGCACACAGCGTGCTCCATATAGAAATGGTTTTGTTGAGAACGGTGTGGAAGAACTTGACTGGCCTGCCCAGAGCCCTAACCTCAACCCCATTTAATACCTTTGGGATCAATTGGAAAGCCAAGCCAAGCTCAGTGCCCAAGCTCACTAATGCTGTTCTGGCTGAATGGAAGCAAATCCCTGAAACAATGCCCCAACATTGAGTATGAAGCCTTCCCAAAAGCATTGAGGTTGTTATAGCTGCAAAGGGTGGACCAAGTCTATATTAATGCCCATATTTTTGGTTGAGATGTTGGCAGGTGTCCACATACTTTTGGCCTTGTAGTGTAATTTATAGGAGTAATATTTCGATAGATGCCTTTCTGCTTTCACATTTCAGTATAAGGAGGTCTTGTATAAGTGCCGGGAAATGTGAAGTCGTTGGGAAAGTTAGGAAGTAGGCTGCAAGTTTAGATGTAAATTTGGTGAATTTTAATAAGGTAATATCTTAGTGAGGGTTTTTTTTTTTTTAATCCTAACTTTCCTGATGACTCAATGGGGATCTCCACTAGGAAAGGTGGGGACAGTGTTCCTGCCTCTCTACTGTAATATGGGCCATTTTCCAGCGCAAAGCTGGATTCTGACTAAGTAAAGAAGTACCTCCACCATTGAGAGACATTGCTTGTTTAGTGAGATGCTATCTCGCTGAATTTCCATGTTTATATGTCTGTGTGTTTTGTGTATGATTGTTTTCATAGTGGTGTATGTTTGTTTTTATATTCACATATGTGTGCGTTTGTCTGGACTGGACCCTGCCTGTCTGCTGGCTGAAAGGATGTTCTTTCAGTAGCAGAAGGGGGGGGGCAGAGAATTGAGATATTGGCTCCCAGCTGTGGTCAGGGGGCACTAACTGCCAGGCGGCTGGGCTGAGCCGGTCTGCAGGCACAAGGCGTCCTTGGAGCCAGGCCAGGGATGAGCAATAGATGGCTGTGTGCTTGACAGGGGGGCCGTGGGGGGGGGGAGGGGCGGGGCGGTGAGGGCAGCCTGCGTGGCAGCGATGCACGTGTGTCCCGTTGCGGGCGCACGCGTGACCAGGCGTTCCCTCGTCCCGCTGGAGGTAGGGTGACGGATGTGGTTTTTGGACCAATCTGTACGTCTGGTGATTGTGATTCTGTTGGGCCTGACGTGGGCAAACACTTGACACTACGGACTGTGGGAATATGATGACATATTGCTGTATTATTGATGGAGCCACTGTGGCCATCTCCCTCCTGTCTGCGTGCCTGCTGCCAGGCTGCACTGGGATATTGTTGGCTACGACCGGCAGATTATAAATAATAGATTGGGCCTGTGTTTTATCTCTGGCGGATCTCCTTGGAAGATGACTCCCCTTTAGGACAGGACAGGGACAGTGACATGTGGTGGGCAACCTCCTCTCTCTGTCTCTCTCTCTCACGCACGCACACACACACACACACACACACACACCTACCTTCATTTCACACACAAGCATCCCTAAATAGAGGCATCCCAGCATTCCCTTCACCTGTTAACCTGCACCCTCATTCGCTGAAATGGCCTGTAATCAGAGCTGGGCTCAAATGACATTTTGGACTTCTTTTCAGCACGGCAGTAATAAGGGAGTAATATGTGAGTGTCTTTCCTTGCCTGCCCATTATAGACCAAGTATAAAAGCAGATTAAAATGGATAAACTTGAAGGGCAATGCTAACTAACATCTTGGAGGACCTGTTACATTACATTACATTAATTTGGCAGACGCTTTTATCCAAAGCGACGTACAAAAAAAGTGCATTTCATGGTCGTAGAAAACTGCTGAACACGGGTTCAGTAAGGTACAATACTTATTTTGTACAGCTATTTCTAGCCGAGAACAGTGAACGCTATTCTGGCCTAACATCTGCAAAGCCAACTAGGCAGAAGAATAAGCTACAGTATTAGGACAAATTAGGACAGTATTAGGACCTGTCTTTCCGAATCTAAGATATAATGACTTGAAAGAGTAGCCAAATAAAGAACCATTTCCCTGACTGAAAGAGCCTTTAATTGGATGCTTAGGGTATGGAGTTTCTGTACAGGTCAACAACTGAAACCTGGGATCTGCAAGATTGTTTTTTTATTTTTTTACTTTTTTTTTAATAACATTTGTCAGTTAAAGAAATCGGCATGTGCCTCAGTAGGTTCATCACTCACCCGGCTGTAGGTTAATTGCCTGTGAATGCATTTACCTAAGGATGTGGCTACGATTACATTATTTTTTTAACCAGTGCTGTAGTGGTTAAAAAAAAAAAAAAAAGGGGTAAACTCTGGGCCTGCTCATTTTCCATCCTGGCGTACAATATGATATGCTTTTGGTGGGATACATTCCTTTTCATGTAATTTGTTTCCCATTAAATCTTTTAGTATCAATTCACTCTGATTGTGTTCAAAACTGTTCCCTCAATTCAGTCCCCTCTCAGAACCAATTTGTTAATTCAGTCTCTTTTCAATATGAATTTCCTCAATTAAATGACACCTATCCTAAATTATGTGTCTGTATAAAATTTACAAAGAGAATAATAAGGGGGAAATAATCAATATACAGTAAGAATATGAATATTGCAATTAATCAATGGCTGACAATAGAATTAAACAATTTATTTTCAGATTTTCAATGTTTTTGGCAGTAATACAATTTCACTAAAAAAGTGAAATTATCATTAGCACTATAACTAATAGTCAGTAAGATTAGTTTGAACAGCCTCTGAAACGAATGCAAACCAAAAGTGATTTATCCACAAGGTTACAAGTTTATATGAATCAAAATAAACTGCTACTGAAGAACCAAACATGCTTACCATTACCCAAGGATGCCAAAAGCTGGGGAATTAAAGGAGGGGTCTTGACACACTGCATTCTAAGGTCTGGAACAGAACGTTCAGTAGCCGATCCATACTTGTAGAGCTCTCAAATACTATTAATAACGTTAGCTATTTAGCTAGTTGCCTATCAAGCTTCATGCATCTAGCTAGTCCAGTCTAGCAGAGCTAGCTAAGGAAAAACACAGTAAAAACATTTTTTGTTTTTATTATTTAAAATTCTTTGTACTTTTCTTAGCCTACATCACTTATTTTCATATAGCAGTGCCCACCAGCCGATACAGTGCAATGACGCGGTAGAAGCAGGAAACTTTGAAGAGAGATTGGTAGTGAACATGGATCCATAACATACAGGCCATCTATGGTACAGGATGCTTGCCTCCCTAGTGTTTTTCTAACAGCCTTATCTTTTGCATTGTTTACTAAATGGAGACTGTAACTTTGTGGAAAACTGAAGCAATGTGAAAGGTTAATCAACGCTCTTAAATGGAAAATAGGTGATTAAATGTTCTGCCTCATTTACGTGTGTTTATCCTCCTCTACAGCCCTGGTGTTAACACCTGAGGCATAATATTCTACATTATTGAGAATATAGATCAAAAAACTAGATTTTTTCCCCCCCGAAGGGAAACTTTTGGTGCTGTCTACATATAAAAAAAAGTACCAAAGTACAATACACTCACACATACACACACGCACAAGGAAATATTTTATCAGTCCAGCGAAATATAAAAAGGGAGGAGGCAGTGTCCATGTCTAAAGGGTATGTGTGTGTTCTACAGAGATATGACAACCGGACGCTACCGTCGCAGTTCGGAAGCCTAATGGGCACAGGAACAGAGCTTGAAAGGCCCCTTCAGGGGGCCGTGTGTGACGTCCAGATGGTAGGATGGCAGACTGGGTGTTAAGGGGCTGGGTGAGGTCAGCGACAGTATCTCTGCCCTTTCTGTCTGTCCGCCCCTGTTAGATGTCTTTGAGGCTGCACTGTGGCACACTCACAGTTTTGTTGCTTAGGAAGACTCTTCTCTCCAGTCTGTTCTGGTTGATGGTGGGGAGGGAACCAAAGGATGCAATACTAAAACTTGAATAGATTCAATAAGGCAACTGCAAGTGAGCTTTCAAAACAGTTAGGTTGGTAATAATATATTTCCTTAGTTTGCAGAGAAAGTGAACTGGCTTGTTGAGGTGGACCTTTCACTGTCCTCTTCAATGGGGCACTTGTTCTCAATGATGGTGGCCAGGTATTTGTAGCTGTCCACTCTCTGTATTATATCATTATTGATGACTATGGGATTGGGGCTGTGGGGTGTTGTTCTACTACTGATGACCATTTTGTTTGTTTTCCAGACTTTTAAGTCAAGAAAATGGTGTTTTCACCACAGGCTGAAGCTGTCCAATACCAGAGTTCCATTCAAAACAAAGCTATTACTAGGAGCACATTGAGTGGTTATTTTTCTTAGAAGATAAACTGGTGGTAGCATGGTTTGGAGAAATTAGGCTGCCTCGAGACAACCAATAATGTCATCTGGCACAGTAATATTGAGCAACATATCAATCCTAATTTTAAGGACGCTCTTTGGATTTCAAACGCTTGCTCTTTCGCATTTGGCATGCCAGTTCCTGTGCGTGCGTCATCACATTTGAATACTTGGCGGGATTGTCGCACCGACACCACCGGTGGAAAATAGCATGTACAACAGCAATTACAGATGCAAACACATTGCATCGAGATTGCTACAAAAATGGCATTGTGAAAAGGCATCAAATATGGCTTTTTTATATGGAAAAATTAAGGATTGCCAATTCAATGTGGAAGCATTCTAAATTAGAATTCTACTTTAGAACCTCTGCTTATTTTCTCCTTTTAAGAGAGCAGGAGGTGTATATGGCTTCAGAATGTGATGAGTATGCTTATGTGCAACATCGTATGTATGGTGTAAGCAGTGTATAAGCAATATAAGGCACCGTAAAGCAACACAATCCCTGGATGCCCTATCGATCGTCTGGCACAACTGGCACAGCTGCTTACCTTTTTTACGTTAATGTCAGAATATTTAGAGAGCTCAGCTATTCACTGTTATTTATGAAATGTGTGGTTCACCATGATTGTGTTTTCACCATTTCTGCACTGTTGTATATCCTGTGCAGAAGTTTCCAGAGCTGAAGTTCAAATATGTGGAGGAGGACCAGCCCGAAGATTTCTTCATCCCATATGTCTGGTCTCTCGTCTTCAACTCCGGGGTGGGCCTTCACTGGAGCCCACAGGGTATTGAGCTCTTCAGTATGGACTCCGGCTGAGTGTGTCTGTGTATGTATCCATCTGCTTGTGTGTGCACTTGCTTATGTGTATGGCCATGTGTCAGCAGATCTGCACTCTGGTGATATCTGTGCATGAGTGTACACATTTGTGCATCTACAAGTGTGCGTGTGCGTGTGTAAGAGAGATATAGAAGCGTGTCTGTAAGTAGCTTTGGAAGTGCCTCCATCCAAACCCAACAGAGGAGTTTCTGGTCATTCTGTTTCTGTTCTGTTTGTCTTCCTTCAAAGCGCTACTGCGCAGTTTTTCCTGTACATATTGAAGACTGTCCCACGCGCTTTCTTGGTTTTGGCTGTTATCAGCAGAAAGTTTGTAAAGTAAAGAAGGCACCTCCACTGCTGTAGCATTGGGATTTGAGGGTAGAGAAACGTGCAGCCGCACTGAATTATGGGTACAATGTAATAACATGGCGACGGCTAAATCAGTATTTTAAAAGCTTTTCTTCCCTGCTTTCATGGAGCCCGATTGTAGAAAACTGTTCCAGATATTTAATTGAGAAATTATTTGGGTTTCTTCCTAACCTGTAGACAGGATTTGTTTCCAAGAGGTCCCCAAAAAAGGGGATGTACATAAGACAGAAAAAAAAAACATTTCTGTCAGCAGAACTCCTTTCACAAGATTGCCTCTGAAGGTCTTGACGTTGTTCTCCTCCGTTCCCCACATAAAAAGTGCTACAAAATTGTTTTGGTATTTTGGTTTAATGGAGAGAGAAATGAAATTCAAGCCCAGCCTTTCAAGGACTGGATTCATTTGTAAAGCAGCTCATTTGTACGACACAACTCAAGGGCAAATTTCATCATTATTGCATGGCTGCGAACCAAAACATACACATTGTACTGTTGCATGCTAGCTAAAACAAGTCAGCCCAATGTTTTGATGTGCACAATCTTTTTTTTTTCCCCCACTCTGTTTAAAAATTTTATCTGATTTTTTTTATTTTATTTATTTATTTATTTCCAATTAGGAGTTGTGATGTTAGAACCCCAAATAAACATTTCGGATTCCATCAGTAGAACCAACTAGAATTGGCTTTTCCGCATAGAACTTCATTTGAGTTTATGACTTTTAGGACACAATAGGATGATTTGTAGCAACTGGGAAGTGTGGATTTTTTAAAAACCAATAGGAGGGCAGACAAATGTGTACAAAATGTACATTTGATGGTTACCTACACATTTAACATTAAAGTGATCCAATTACCATATAGTTCAGGGATTGCATGAATGTTTAGACAATTACAAACAGCATGTTTGTTGCATTATCCCATTTCTTCTTCCCAGACAATCTGGAAAGAAGACATTCTTTGTGATTTTGGATATTTTCTTATGTCTTGTTTTACTTAAAAAGAAAAAGAGGGATGTGGTGCATTTATTGTATACATTGTACAATATGATATGTATGCATTGCCTTAGCTAAAAATATGAGGCTTGAGGTGCTGTTAAGGGGAAAGGGGTTGCAGTTTCTTTTCCCTGCAGGCTATATTCTGATACTGGGTTGCAAACATTACTGTTACACAACAGATCCCTGCACAAGTACTATGGAGTAAAATGCTTTTCTTACCAATTTCTTATTTGGTGGTGTGTTTATGGACTGAGATAAAAAGATGTTTTATTTATTTTACAAGCTCATATGCAGCTGAAGAAAGGCCGAAGGAAGGCTTTGCATGTACAGACATAACTCTGGAATGTTACTTTACTCTCAGGTAACAAAATGACACAAAATAATATATTTTACAAATTAAAAAGACTAGGCTTAAATTTGAGAATATGAGAATATCTTCCCCAAAGCCTCTTCCTGCTTACAATGCAATGGTTATCTTCCCCTCTGTGTAAACCTATATCAATAAAAAATTAAAAAACCAATAAGAAAAATGTGTATGATAACCGATTCTTATCCCAATATTACACAGAGAATTATGTTTGTTGTTTGGCAAACATGGCCTTGAAAAACGTACACGTGAAGACATTTGCACAGAATAGTGGTTTCTAACAAGTGAAATTAACTAAACTCATAACTGCAATACAAAGACTTGCAAGTTCAAAGAAAGGAAAGCTTAGAACCTGGGAAAATATACATATTTTTTTTATTTGAAGCCTCCCATGGCACTTGAAGTATTAGGTGCTTTAGACACTTGGAAGATGGCAAATTTTTTGTTTTGAGGGATCATTCCACCTCACCTATCATAGTCTTGCACCACAGGTGGCTACCTGTGCTGAATCTCCCTTTGACTTCTGGGTAATGTAGTTGGAACAAAGCTTTCCCCTGCCAGATGTTTGATGCTGTAGCTGTGACCTGAACACTAGCGATGACAGACTTCATTCAGTTATTAAAAATCAGCTACAAGGGCAAGGCAGATATACTGTAGTTGGTGTTTTTGAGGAATGGCCGGACATACAAGCACTGACTAAACACCTGTGTTTGCATTCAAAGAAGTTTTAAAGCACATTATGCTCAAGGTTGAGTCTGTGAAATACAGTATATATTTGGCTGTACCACAGTTGAATGAATAACTCCCTGTCTTATTTTAATGCTGTGGTTAAGGAAGAATAACTGGTTTATATTTAATCTTGGAATGCTTTCAGTTAAAATTCAATGTAAATAGGTTTAAAGACAGTTGAAGTTATCTTTGGTATTGATTTTTTTTTAAACATGAGTTATAGGAGAACTAATTTTTGGTCTTGTAAGGCTTAGAAGGGGTAGAAAGATTTAGAAGTGCACATGCTCAGTGTAGGTGTTAGTTTCCACATTAATTGTCACCCTTGCCCAAAGTAGACTCTGCATTCCAGTTCCTAAGTATGGTGACAGGCAGCACAACTGGGCTGTACAGTCGGAGATACAGCTGTCTGTCAAATGACACGTGAAACTAGCAACATCTACACACAAGAAAATAAAGACAGAACCCAAGTGTTGCTAGAGCCATCATTTCAGCACCACCATCAAATTCAACAAATATTTATACATTCATAAGCATGCTATTCCTATAATACCTAAAGGGAACATTGCAATCATTCCTTTTTCCACCTTTTCCCCTCAGTCTTCATGGTGTTACTGGAGCAGTTTAGGGAACTGTATTAAGGAAATGTTGGTTTTTAAAATGGAAATATGCTACAGCTAGGCAACTTACAAACTATATTGGCTTAATAACTGGCTTTTAGATTAAATGACACTGGCAGGTCTGTGGAGAAATAAATGTTATTTAAACTTAAAATGCCCCAAATTATATAGCATAATCCAGTCGTATTTAATAAAATCAATTTAAGATAATTACTCTTGATTAGGTGAAGGCCCTATTGAGCTTCTTAATTCATTTGAGTAAATATCCAGTTTTAATCTTTCCTTTAATCCTCAGAGTGATGTCATATCAAAAATAAACGTAACTGTATTTGTATGCTGTTTATGTACAAGCGTGATTCAAGGAGTATTGTCTCAGGAGTCACAAATATGATGTGGTATTATACTAAGGCTATAGAATCATTAGGAGTAGGTTAAAGTTGAGCTCTGGCTGGGAAACATTGACTATTCACGCCACAGTAACTTTGTCTGACTGAAATAAATGGCACTGAAATAAATGGCACCATTTTTTATCTGAAGCCTTTCTCTCCTTGTAGACGATGCTGGGTGAACAAACTGCCTTTGCTTGTCACTGTCACTACTATTTACACCATCTACCATCTGTCCCTAACACCCCCTATTTAGGCGTTAATACTAGGTCTGTCAGTCATAACACAGCCTTACAGGGCCATTTTAAGCGAGTTGTTAAACATTACAAGTGCCTATATGTTCAGTTCTTCTCTTGAAAAATGCACATCTAATGCAAACAAGGCTATTTCTGTTTAAGATAAACAACTCAATTGACCCAAACACATTTGCATCCATCTGGCAACAACCTACTGTTATCACTCATACATATTTCTTATGACTTACAATTTATCATACAAGACTGCAGTACCCATTTTAAAAAATCACATAGTACTGGAAAAGAGCCATCAAAATGATGAACTAGTCAACAAAACACTAATAGAATCTTTTTATGTGATGGTAAAAATTTAAGAAACCATTTCACTTAAACAATTCATCCATCCTTTATCTATACTTGCTTTTTCCTGGTCAGGGTCGCAGGAGGTTCCGGAGCCTATCCCAGCATGCATTGGGCTAGAGGCAGGAATATGCCCTGGGTGTCCACTGCAGTGGGATACTGTTGGCCACCAAGGGTAGGATTGGTTAATATTGCCAGCAAGATCTACTCCCCCCTCCAATCTGTTCGTGTGGACTATAGGGTGTAAAATGGTCACTGGCTCGTAAGTGAGAGCATCAGAGGAGTGCTTGCATTTAAGCTGCAGTGCTCTTTCGTGAGCAGATGGCATAGCACTCATATTCATATTCATCAAGAGGCACGTAATTGGGTGAATATCATGATATCCATTACTATATTGATTCCTATTCTTTGGACTCAAAGCGCCCTGAACCAAAGCAGAGTAAAAAAAAAAAACAATACTCCCTAAACAACCCATATGTGCAAGAGGCTGCAGTGTGAAGCAGGCTTTCCGGTCCGTGGTCTGATGAGTACTTGACCACCTATGAAGGACAATGCTGCTTTTTCCAAGGAGAACAACACTTAAAAAGGCATGTATGGACCAAAGATAAAGATCAGCATCCTATCTTTTCTGCCCAATTTAGCTGGTTTAATAGCTACTTTCAATTCTCAGGTGAGATTTCCCGCTTGCATTTTGAAATCGGGCACTTCAGAATGTGTGCAGTGTCTTATTTAATATATAAATAAGAAATTTTATTCAAAATTTATGTAAGACGCCTGTATTTTCAGCAGAACTGCAGCAAAGGCAAGTAAGCCCATGTAATAGGACACAGTGCAAAGACAATAGTACAAAGACAGAAGCTGATCATACACATTGGACTGAAGCAGTAAGCTGTGGTGTGAGAGTTTGTTTCATCCATCCAAAAACAGCCGCCATTATAAACAATGGAAACTTGGTCATGGGAAAGAGGGCCAGTTTGATTGAAACCATTGGTGATTATGTTCTGGAGCTATGGTAAGTGCTTTTGTGCTATAACCTTATAGGGCAGCATCACTGACCAGAGGGCAACACCTCATGATTCAGCAATGCAGAGTTCAAGGGCAGTGACACTTACTGCAGTTCCCCAGATTCAAAACTTTGCAAGGTGAGTCATGCCCAACTCAGTTCTTCTGTGGACCAGTTGCAATTTGTGTCAAGATCACTTGCACAAAATCAAGATGCTTGTTTGGGATTTATCAGGAGGAGAAAAATGTACTAGGCTTTTTTTTTTTTTTTTAAACACTTGTCTCCATGAGATTCCTGTGTAGCCTTCCTAGTCTTTATATTATTTACAATTGAAAAAATAAATAAACTGAAAGACAAAAGCAAGATGGTATCATTTAATGTATGTACTTCTTTTTTAGGTATTTGCATATATGTCTGGGTGGCCCAGGTGAAGTGTTTGTTACTCTGGTACACCAACCAGCATAGTTGAAGGGGTTTAAAATTTGAATGGACTTAGTTATAAAGCATGTTTGGGTGATATTTTGCACTTTCCTTACCTCTTTGAAGTTTTACACAATCACAGAAATGGTAATCATTAAAGTAAACTTTAACTTTTGTTTACCTCCTAAAAATGAAAAATGTTATTGCCGTTACCCATTTTTTCCCCGTTTTTAAATTAATTTTAGAATTTGCAGGAGGGAAGCCTAGTATAAGATGTAAATGTTTGCAGGCTAAGCATTGCATAAATTTATGTTAAAATGTTTCATTTTTATCGATTGTTTTACAAAGTTCAAAGTGTCACATCATACATAATTCTTTTAGCCAGTTGGCATGCTTTCATTGTATAAAGTACATTCAATTCTGGAAGGGTTTTTATTTCCATTTATTCACATTTTTCTTGTAGTAGAAAATGATATAATGTCATGCTGAAGATTTAAAAATGTTTGTGTAAAGTGCTTATTTTGTTGTCAGAGTAACATGAGTTGACATTAGCTAATGAGAGATGGGGCTTTCTTTTTCTCTTTGCACTCAGCTCTTCTCCAGCTGCAGTGTATGCCCACTGCATGTTATTTTGCCAAATTCTGACAAACCCCTTTCACACACCAGTACCATGGCACAAATTCTGAAATTCTCTGGATGTACGTACTGCTTAATCACTATCTCTGAAGCATCTCTGAGTCTACAGATGTTGACAGATGGCTCCAAATAGCAGTCTTAATACTGGCAGGGGACGGGGGTGTGAACCATTTGGATTCACATGAAGGCGACAAGGCAGAAAAAAAGCCATTTTCCTTGCAGGGCGAATGGCACTATAGGTCTATGCCTTTATATAAGTCTGTAAGTCTTCAGGAAGTTAAAGCCTGCTGCAAATGAAACAATTGATTTGTATTTTATTTTTCCAGTTCATATTTTTAGAATATCAGATATCAGTTTTACCAGATCAATGACTCGTGCCAAATGCTTAGGCTACCATATTCTTACACAAACACAGCTTACTTCCATTATTTATTAAGTTAGTCAGGTAAAATGGGCCAAAAATATTCAGCTCAACACAGGTAATTTCAAAATAGTGTTTGAAAAAAACAACAACTAGAGTACTGACATGAAATGATACCAGATAAAATAGCTGAAGTTTGTGGAAATTCTGCCTGACTTAAGACTGAGGACTGTTTCGGAGATTCTAAGTCCAGTATTTTCAGGATCACTTTAATGTTGCTGAAGTGGAGTAAGATCGTTTTAAGCCACACTGAGGTGTAATTAGAAGTAATAGAAATGAGACATAAAGCTATATAACCAAACAGACAGCAGGGTTTGAAAGATAGTTTGAATATTGTACCTAATAAATATTGCCTATTTTTAAAAAGAACTACCCAAATCAGTAAAAACGGAAATATTGTGCTAAATTTATATCAGTTCTTCCAGTGTGTTTTGTCCCGTATTTCCTGAGGCAATCCAGAACCAAGAAAGTGACTCGCGTTCCAGGTTTAAAGTAGCACTGTGAGAGAGTCATCAAACCGGCGACAAGAAATTGCAGTGGGTTGAAACAGACTGCGTAAAACGAAACTCTCCCCCCTACTGCAGCGAGCAACTGCCAGACTACCTTAAATCTCGGACGTTGCTAGTTGACTACAGCTCTTGTGCGGCGCCAGTGGGGAATCTGGGAACAATGGGACCGAGCCATTGACTGGCGGCGCCTCCCAAACACACATATCCCATCATCATTATCATCCATCCCATTGCCCTGCAGCGACACTGACTGGCACCCATATTAACATACTGCGCCTCCCCTACTGTCTAGGACACAATTAGGCTACAGCGGTATTCTTCGCTCACACAAGAGATCTCTGTCCGCCCGGCCATTGCAACCGCTTAAAGGGCCAGAAGTAATCTCCTCTTCCTTCCCGTCGGTCTGAATGATAAAACCACACGCAATCATGCTGTCACTGATTTGACAGGGATATTTATTTTTATATTAATTGGTAAAAACCCCGGTTACGCCACACCATTTTATGTTTTTTTAGTTTGCATTAACTCAGTCTGCGACTGACTACATTGCTGTTCTCCAGCGGTAGGCTATGTGAAACTATTGGTTTTTTTTCTCCTCCAATGACGCTTCGCGGGTTCACCTTCACGCATTTGTGCCCATAAGTCTACGTATCTATACGAACATAATTGATAATATTTACCTTTATGTGATTTGCGAACAAACTGCTATGCTACTAATTATCAGGGCAATATCCTGATTTTCAGACGTGCATGCGAAAATAATTGAAGGGAATCATAACAGGCAGTTCAGTAAATCTCAGGATAAAACTGTATTGTCTGACAGTAAAAAAAAAAACAAGGGGTACCTTCCTTCCCCGAGTCTCTTGTCGCTCAGCCTGGTGCTGTTGTACTGAAACAATTAGGTTAATGGACGTCAGCGCTGAGTGTGTCTATCACAGCACAACACATCAACAGCACCCTATCGTTCTATTTCCGTCAGCAGTATGTTACCCGACACAATAAGGTAGTGAGTGTAACTATAATAAAGCTTCAACAGGCAGATAAAGAAAACCGGAGTAGTCACTGAAACTTGTAATCAAGTATTATTATTTATAATAATAATAATAATAATAATAATAAATATTATTATTATTATTATTATTATTATATGTTGCACAACAGGTCCCGAAATAGGTATATGTCTCAGGTGCATAAATCCATAAACTAGTGGGAAACTTTGAATATGAACAGAGAGCCTTGAGAACGAGCTGTATCCAGAGGGAGGCAGCAAAACATGCACATGCAGACTACAAAAAGCGCTTTTATTATTATTATTATTATTATTATTATTATTATTATTATTATCATCATCATCATCATCATCCCAACTGCTAGGCCTGCATCCAGAGAACCTAATAAGCAAATCCGAAGATTTGATATGTGCTGCCCTCTATGTTTGCGGGCAAATGTATAAGCTCTCATTGCATACAATAAAATCGGGTGAACAATAGTTAATAGTTCTAAGGAGAGTTAAAGTACACTTTCAAAACACTTCCATACCTGCAGGCCAAAGACACCACCGCCCAAAAAAGTTATTTTATGCTGACAGCTGTTATTAAAACAAATCAAACTTTCATATTATATTCAATTTTCATATAAATTGTTGCATTCTTTTTCAAAGTTCGATTAATTTAATACTACAATTTCTTCAGAATGTAACTTTTCTACACCAGGATTTCTCTGGCTGTTAGCTACTTGATCTCTTGTTTGCGCAACACAATCACTTTTTTTAAGCGACAGGGTGTCTAGACACCCACGTGACGGGGCGCGCCAATGCGCACTGGAGACACAGCTAAGAGCAAAGACAGTCAGGGAGAGAGATAGCGAGCGAGAGACGGCAAGGCACTTCGTCAATTCACTTCACTCTCAGACCTCTCAAGAAGAACGCATCACCTCTTAGCAGATATAGCCTACAACTTTCTGTTTTCCCAGGCTCGGAAATATCGGCAGGAAGAGGTCGGATAAGACAAAAATAAGGACATATCCTAGAAAAGATGCAGTACTCGTAAAAAGGACAAAATCTAAAGGTCTACGTGGTGTTCACAACGCGAGTATTCAGTTCGGGCAGATTACTGTAGGCAAAGTACTTCTCCGGGTCAGTCTGTGCTCGATCGTTTTGGATTTGTTAGGAAAGAATCTTGTAGTTTTCTCAAAATACTAAATCAAATGTACGCTGATGATAACAAGACGGGCGGACGGATATAATATTTGGACGAAGACCAGGGAGAACCCACAGACAAGACAGCAGCCTTTGTTAGACCTGTTATATTTGCAATCGGATCAAGGATTGTGTGGATTACATTTAAGAAAATCAGGACGAGTTTGGCTTTGAATGGATATATATTCTGCCTGCATTTTCCCATGACTTTTCTACAAAGAATTTACCATTTTTACTGCATGTTATAGTTCATTATGCGTAAATAATATATTTCAGCAGTGTTTATATCAAACCATTCTGTAGTAATACCATGAATGAATGTAGCATTCATTGTATAGTTTCAATTACCTAAAATATTTCCTAGAGTCTAGTGTGCTCCAACCCCATATGCTGCTGTTGCATTTAATTGTATTTTACGCGTAGATATATGATTTAGATAAATATTTTAAATCTGAATATCTGTTTTTCCCTTATTTAAAATTATTTTTGTTGCTACCCCAATAAATAGTTGCTTCTGTGCGAACGTGACCTATCCGTACCGGTGTTTTTTTATCGAATCTTCAAGTTTCGTGGGATTTGGTTTTAAAATAAAAGACTGGCGTATGCTAGAGATTGTGTCTGCTGCTCCAATCCCCCGTTTTTCAGTAATATTATTTCAGGCTGCTTGTCATTGCCTGGACTCGGATCCCGGATTCTTCATGATTTGCGGACAACATGCTCGTTTTTTAGCCGGGAAACCCTCTTTTCGTCCCGCATGTTCAGGACCAAACGATCGGGGCTCGTCCGGCGACTCTGGAGGAGCCGTGCGCCCGTCGAGGGCGACGGGGAAACGGATACTCGAACGCATGGATCCGGGGGCTGCTGCATGGGGAAATCGACTAAGGTTTCCAAATCTAACCCTGGAACGGAGGCTGAATTGAAAGCATTGACCCATTCGATACTGAAAAAAATCAAAGAGAAACAATTAGAGGCGCTTTTGCAAGCGGTGGAGTCGAAGGGGGGTGCCAGGACTCCCTGTCTTCTCCTGCCGAGCAAAGTGGACTCCAAATTGGGTCAGCACTCTTACACCCTCCCTCTGCTGCTCTACAAAGTGTTCAGGTGGCCGGATCTCAGGCATTCCTCGGAATTAAAGAGGCTATCTTGCTGTGAATCTTATGGGAAAATTAACCCAGAACTTGTTTGCTGCAATCCGCACCACATGAGCAGGCTTTGTGAACTCGGTAAGTTGATACATAGCCAACAGTTAATTCCATATATTTGTCTCATCTGACAGTTCGGGTTAATACATTGACATAAAACAATGTTGTTCATCGCGCATCTTCTTGTGTGCATCGGTCAGCAGGGATGTTCGCTAGGTTGGCTTCAACAATTTAACAATCTACTTGTACCAGAACTATACTGAGATCGTAAAGAAGACGAAAACGATTAGCTAAATAGTTTTCAGACACACCGTCATTTTTTTCTTTATAAATGGTGCAGTAATTAATAATAAATAATTCAGTTAATGAATACACTTTATTAAGCTTCTATAAAAAGACTGAAGTAGTGCAAAATTATGTTATAAACATGCACCCGTAGGTTCTAGACCGTGTAGGCTACACTTTATCCAGGTGTAATTCCCTGTACGTGGAAGCAGGTACCTTAGTCTATATTTAATTTTTTAGTTGTTGTATTCTTAATATTTCATATGAGCCTTCTTATTTTTAACACCAATAGCATGGTTATCGCTATATGTTGTTCGTCCAAAATAATGCGTAGGCTATGTGGTCAAGGGACTCCGTCACTGTAGCTGAAGTAGCAAGTAATGTACATGTGCGTAAAGATTTCGTTCAGGTTTCTTTTTTTGTGTAATCTGGGCAAAACACCGTAGCACTAATACTTGAAAATGTTGCGTGTGCACTATAGAATGAACTAATGTATGCAACACTGTGATACCCATGATTTTGAGACAATTAATTTCTGTATCTGAGTTTCTATACTACACAGCTGTCGTTGGAAGGAAACCCGCCTTATAAAGTGAAGTGTAATAAAATAATATGACTTTATAGGAAAAGAGCTTGGCTTCGGTTTGATTCCAAAAGTGCTTTCCTTAGGAACACTGTCTACGTCTGTATATCTTAGCAACCGTCGAAACAGTTCTCCGTCATTTTTTTAAATGTTCACGATGTAAAATGATCCATGGATTATGGATAGTCTCAGTCGAGGTGGTAGTTCTCTGCAATTGGTTCGTCTTCTGTCCTGCCGAAAGAGGCCCGTATCACGCAGCCAGAGTCGCAGATAGCCGGGAGACTGGCGCCAGGCGCCCCCTTGTTTATCTGACTGCTAAATATCAAGGCAATCGCCGCCTCACTGCCCTGCCTCCAACCCTTGCAGCGAAGACAAACAGTTTTCGAAAAGAATGCCAACTGTTATCATAAGTTTCTATCTCTCCTGTTCTCATGGACCATTTTTTTTTATTTCAGAGTCCCCCCCTCCTCCTTACTCCCGATACCCCATGGACTTTCTTAAACCACCTGGTAAGTTTTTAGTTGGTTGTTCTTTAAGAACGCTTTTCTTAAATCTTATACCATTGAATCCACATTCAGCTACACATTATTCGTTTCAAAACTTGTTGATGTTGAGTTAAATACACGTCCGTCCTACACCGTTTTACACTCTTTGGGGATTACACATGGACTTACTTACCAGTTAGAATACATAACACATTGGTAGTGTTTCCATATTTTGTATTTACAGAAAGATGATGCAACTTTGGAAAAATACAACACATAATGATCATGAAATACAATTTTTATGTTCCAACAAGCACTCCAAACTTGTTAAATCCTTTTTTTTTTTTTTTACATGGTTATGGTCACTGTTGAGATGAATCCTGCCTGCACCCTGCATATGTATTTTGCCATTTTCTGTCAGACGGGGATCCTCCATCAGAGGGTTTGATTTATGACGGTCAGAATGCCTCATGCCCTGCCAGGGGCCTGTAATAGAATGGGTGCCAGCCAAGGCTGAGGCCCATTCCAGGCTGGCACCAGCTCTGTAGTGGTTGTCTGCACAAACTTTTGGCTGGCGGGTGACCTGGCAGGGCAGATAAACAGCATTGGCACTGAAGCGCACAGCGCTGGGGCCTGGGGGTGGGGAGCGCTGGTGTCGGGAGGGGGGTGTGGGGGAGTGGAGTTAGAGGAAATCGGAAATGTGGATCACATTGGGGAGAGGCAGAAAGATTTTTGGAGCCATGTTTTATCTGTTGAATTAATCTGCGGATGACGGAGACTCGGGGAGTGTCACTTTAGGGTGTGTGTGTATGTTTGTGTGTGTGTGTGTGTGTGTGTGCGTGCCTGCGTGCCAGTGCAGTCATGTTCTTTTGAAGTTGCCATTGTCATATTTGAGAATTAGGTGTACCGAAGATGTATTTATGTATATTCTTAAAGGTGAAGATCATGGCATTATCCCCATTATCCTATCAGGCGTGGGTTACTTTATCTTTCTTCTAATGAGTAACACATATATTACTCATTGGTTATATCAACGCTGAAAATAAGAATATCTCCACAGTTTTATTTAAAGAAAAATTAAGATCCAGTGACCTAGTTTTGAAGACTGGATATCTAAAACTTGGCCCGTAATAATCATTGGTTAAAAAAAATTCCTGAAATGTTCCTAATTTTCTTTCACAGTGAAGTTTGGAATTTTTTAAAATTATTTCCAAGTGCTGTGGACCTGAATGAATCATATAATAGGTATTTTATTGTCTTTTTTATTCTGCTAGAACTTGCTTCATTTGCCAATACTATGTTCCTACCGAGGATAGTGCTATTTATTACTGGATTCAGACATGTAATTAGGTCGTAAAAACACTGATGGATCACTACATTGTGTTGGAGCATTGCTTCATGTGTATGAGTCAAGCAGGGTTATTAGTCAGTGCTGGAGTCTTCGGCTCTGGAGAGTGACTCTTCACAAATGTGAATGAGGACTTTATAGCTGGTCTGGCATTCGTAGGAAAACTTATTTTGGGAAGCTGTTTCCTGTGAGGATGCTTATAGGGCTCCATTAACCGTTTACTGCGCATCCGCAGGCATTTCTGAATGGCGCTTCTGATGAGTGATGTGAAATAATGTGCCAAAATCCCAATGCTGCACTTCTGCAACACCGACAAAGACAAAAAAATGTCATAAAACCCAGGGCAGCCCGCACTCAAAAAAAAAAGGGAAAGGTTCCTTTCAGTCTGTTGAAAGGAAGTCATTTGTCTCCGTGTCTGTGCGATTCTGAGAGGACTTTCATACATATTACTGCAGGGGAAATCAGAATAGAGGGAAAGAGAAAAACATTTCAGGAAGACAATGGAACAAGGCAAGGAGGGGAAATCATTAATGCGGCCCTCATTTTTGCTTTTGTGACACAGGCGTCGTCATCATCACAGGAGAGAAAAAGTTTCTCCTGTATGTCACGAGCTGCTGCTCTGTTGTCTGGTTCTGTTTGTCTGCATGAGTCTCCTCATCCTATATGTGCAGAATTCACATTTAGATTCTCTCAGCCTCCTTGTGCATCTTATTGTGGCTGTTTGCATTACAGCATCTACCCACTTGCATGTAGCCTCAGAAATGTCAACTGACTATAAATCAATTAATGGCTGGTAGTGGAAAAATATCATTTTGCACAAAATGTAATTTACTTATATTAATATTGGCAAGCATGGTAATAGTTATCCCATGCAAACACCTATAGCTTATTTTATAAATGCCATGTGCTGTAATTGATGTGGCATTGTGGACTGAAGAGATGAGAGATCCTGTCTTCTGGTTATTTACATTTTTTTAAAAATTGGGGCGCTTTGGCATCCTGTTACTTGGCTAAATGTGAAATGGTCCATGTTTCCAATAGTCCTGGTATAGGAAGAATTACCCTGATAAAATGTTCTTGAAGATGAGCCCCTGGGCAGGTCAGTGTCGGAAAGGTGTTGAGAAATAATGCTTTTGGAGCAGCTGGCTGGTGGTGAGGTAGTGGGGTAGCTGGCAAGTTCAGGAGAATGTCATGTTGTGGTATCTGAAAGTGCTTTATGTATGACTGTACGCCTCTAGAAAGGTAGAGAAAGATGATTTAATGATTTGTGTAAATGCTTATGATTGATTACATGGTGGAGGTTTAGATTAGAAGCAGAGAATATGAGAAAAAGAATATGTCCTGCTGACTTGTTTCTATAAATTGAGGAATAGCATGGACACAGTGTCAGAGGTAGATGTCAGCAAGCATCAATCAGACAAAGTCATGAATTCTCATCCTTCTTCCATGTAGCCGAAGCCTGGTAGTCAGCATCTCTCAGAAGACACACGTTTGGTTTTGCTCCCTGCAAAATAAATGATGGGCCTTTTGAAGCTACGGTCCAGCTCTCCTCGGCTAGCCCGTTTTCCTTGGTGCTTCCTGGCCCCCGAGAGCACGTCTCAGGCCTGTGGTCTGTGAATCATGTCCAGGAAACCAGCGCTGCATACTGGAAGCCAATGAAAGGGCTGTGAGCTTGACCATGCATCTCATTAAGATGACCACAGCACCGGGCGCTCTGTAGAGCCAGCCCAGCTGTCAGGAGGTTGTAGTTTCTACGAGAGCTGAGAGGACTGGGCATTGGAGCACAGAAAAGGGGTCTGAATATTATTGATGGACGTTGAAAATATGATGTTTCTGTAGCCCTTAAAAGGGTGGTTGGTGTGCTCAGAGATGTCGAAGTTGCACTTGTTCCATAAAGTCTGATTAATAAGTCCTATAATTAGTTTTTCTTTTTGGAATAAGGTTTTCTCACCCTTTATAACACACGACACAAGCCGATTGGATTTGTCACAAGTGTTGTAAGCCAGCTTCCTTATACATTCAGGAAACATTGTTACAGCAGTGTTGCTATAAAGCTAATGAGAACACAGGGTTAAATATGGGAGAGAGAGGGAGCAAGAAAGAAAGAGTTTCCTCTGTTCACTAGCATGCCATTAAGAAAATTTACTGTATACAGTTTTCAAGGCTGAGACCATTTCCCGTCTCTCTCATTGTTTTTGGTTTGATTAAGTGTATCCTGCTAAACTGTATATTCCTATTATGGCTGACATGCTGTGCTGATAAGCGTTGTAAGGCATGTTTTTGGTCTCTTTTCTCTTGAAGCTGTTTATTTATTCGGAACTATACTTTGTGAGGGAAAGAAAAGGGAAAATGCCATTGCCTGAATTGTTTTTTTTTTTTGTGCTGGGGATGATTTGGTTTTTAATACTTGGCTGCCTTTGTAAGTGGTTATAGTTTCAGCCTTCTGCCACCCATTCAGGGAGGGGAGTGGTGCTTGATAAGAATTTTGCAACTGATGGAAAAGGGGCCTCTCTGTTGACTCCCCCAGGATCTGTAATGCCTCCAGGGAAAAGGGAGTGATGTGTGTGGCGTTCAATATCAGGGTTTCATGTTTTCTTATGCGGCGGTCTCTTGTCAAAAGAGTTTTCCTTGGGAAGTATTGCCAGGATAAATTGTTGTGGGATTCCATTCCCGCAAAGACCACATGGTCTTCCTATCTGGTGGCTTTCCCGGGCCTACATTTTAGAGGGAGCGCTTGGCCATGTCAGTTATTTTAGCAACTGTGAATGAGCTACATTCACTCATAAGCTTCAGTAAAACCAGCAAGCACTTTGCTGTATTTCTACAGTTTCTTTCATCCAACAAAAGCCTTTTTCCTCCCCCACTGAAGCTGTGGGTAGTGCACAGCACACAGTCCTTGAGGTTATAGCAGACTGACTCTGTTCAGCGTCTTCACGGAGCGTGAATGGCCCGCCATTTTTAAGATGCTCCCGGCTGCTTAAATGACCCTCCTGCTCTCCTTCTCTCCGCAGATTCTCCAGACTCTGTGCCTTCTTCCACTGAAACTGGGGGAACTAACTGCTCGGCCCCTGTGGGGCTCTCAGGTAAGCTGTGCTCCGTACGCTCACTGTTGCTCGGGGTAACCCACTTGTCACCAGCAATTTCCCCCGAAAAATGGCGGAGGAAAACGGAGGCATTTTCTTATCGTAGAGATCCTCACAAACTCCTCTGGGGCCTTGGAATAAGAACTCTTGTATTCTCCCTTTCAGTTTTTCTAAAAGTTTGTTTAATACATTCCAAGCAAAAAAAAAAAAAAACCGTATGTTTGCTTTAGAGTATGTCACACATGAGGCCAAAATTCAAGGGAATTTTTGTAATGAATATGACGCTATGTGCCATGCAATGATGTGAGCATAGACTGTTGAACTATGCACATCCAGTGTGTTCTGCTCTGGGTCTGATAATAAATTTTACGATGAGTAAAGGCTTGTGTGTTGTACTGGAGCAACATGGTAGGTTACTGATACGTTCTGGATAATCTGTTTACATAAACCTAGAATGATCCCAAAATTGTTTGGAATCTGTCGTCATAGTGCTCAATGCGGAGGAGAAAAGCGGAACAAATGGTGTGGCTTTTTCTTCGGGCTCTTTCTAATTTTTCCATAACAGAAGTTTCTGCTTTTTGTATTTATTAATCCATTACATGTCCAATAGATCTGCTTTTTCCATGTAGCATTCAGTTTCCTTTTATAGTAAGGCTAGTCTGAGTTTTCTCTGGTGGTGGTATAAGAGGCAAGCCCTGGTGGCCCTGGTGTATGGAGACCCAGTTAAAGCTTAGTAGGGATCTTCCATGTACCACAGCCAGCTGCCTTTTTTCGAAACGGAAAAAATCAAGGACGTCTTTTTTCGAAGAAAAAAAAAAAAACAACTGTGAAGTAGATGGATTGGGTTAGCATTTTAGCACGGATCACACTGGCTTCGACCCTGGAGTAGAGACAGAAGAAAAGGTAGACTGACAGTGATAAGTTGAGATGGAGGAATATCATTAAACAAACGTTTGTGTGCACTTTCCCAGCTTTTCTAAAAAGTAAATTGAGGCAAATTTAAATTTAAATCCAGTTTCTATGCATCTTTTTTTTTGTCAAAAATAAAAAAGGTTGCTTGTCAGAAAGAAGCTAGAGATCACTGTGCTCCTACTGAATAGTGCTGCTTCCTGGCCTCCCTTTGACAAGCTGTCTTTTGATTTAGTGTAATAACCTTGTTTGGAAAATGAGAGGATGGCTCAGCTCTCCTGGGACTGATTGCCCAAGGGCCCAAACTCAGGATATTCATGGTGCAATCAGAGAGCAGGGCTCAGGAAGAGAGGAGGAGAATAAACAGGGAAGGAGTTGTTACCTGAACTGTTCACAGCTGGTTTTATTGGAGATGGTACATTCTGTAGCCTGAGGGAGAGCAGTTTTGAAACTCTGTTGAGCTAGGCCTGCCTCATTATCTCCACGCGGCTTCACCTCCATGCTGTTCCTGGTTCTGAAGCGCTGATAAAATGGTATTTATGACGTGGGGTAGTAGAGGGGAAAACGGAGGAAAAGTGGTGAGCTCTCCGTCTCCTTCTCGACGTTCTCACACAGATGTTTCTCATTACTGGAGCTTTTAAGTTTTTTATGGCCGTTGGTTTGTGCTACCCATTTTTTTCCTTTTGCTGAGGAGAGGGGGTAGTGGCAGTAGCTCTAGGGGGAGGTCAGCAGTCTGGTATTTGTGACTTCTAAGATCTTGCCTGAGACAGGGACTCTACTGAAAAAAAATTGTTTGCAGATTCTTTGTTTAAAAGCACAAAATGTGATGTTCAGTGTAAATAAGCATTTGAAAAGAAATTATCAGAAAAGATGAAATTATCAGAATACAATGTTATGTTGATGTAGTTCAGTGTTGCATTTAGCGTTTTAATAGTAACCCAGTTACTAGTGTAAGCCTTGTGAAGTGTGCTGCTCGGGCTGTGACGCTAAAGCTGTCCCTCTCTGCTGCAGAGCCGCTTTGAAATGGCGGGACTACGGAGTCTTAACCAAGAGCACATTTTAGATCCCGCACAAAACATGAAATAGTAGACCAGAGTCTAACCCTGTTCCCCCTCCCCTCCCTCCCCTGCTCACCAGCCAACCCCCCCCCAAACATGCACACCCTCCCCTGTGTTCCTTCCTGGCTGGGTCTGCTCGGCGGTGTGCCGGAGTAGTGAATGGGGCTCAGTGAGGGGAGGGAGGAAGGCTCGCTGCCTGGAGCCAAGGACTTGATTTCTCTGGCAAGGGAAGAAAACTTTAATCCCTCTGGGGCTCTCACAAAAGAAGCATGTTCCTCCTGGAGGCACTGTGTTGACCTTTTAATTCACTCACTCTGCCCTTTTTATGTTGTGCTCTAGACGTATTTACAGAAGGGTGGTGCGGGGGTGGGTGGAGGGGCAGGGGCAAGAATATAAAGTAGTGGTGGTAGTACACACACACACACACGCACGCGCACGCGCACACACCAACTCACAAATACAATTCATGTTAACGTAGATTTTTCAGTGTGCTGCTGAAGAGATGAAAACAGCTATGAAGGTCCTGTTGTTGGCTTCATCGCACTGATGTGATGATCGTTATACATTTTTCTGAAGCTGCATGATGACACGGTTCACTGTTCCAATGCGTCCTTTGTTTATTTCAGTTTTAAGAGCTTCAGATTTAAACAAAGTAAGTGACTATTGCTGCCATGTGGAAAATAACAGCAAAATGAAAGTAGGCCTCTTTTATAAATGGAAGCACAAGTGGAGTGTTTGCCTTCTTATGAGGCAGAAATAACAGATAGTAACCATTAATTAAATCATCTGCAGCAGGCCGTAATTATGGAGTTGAGGAGTGGTTTGACTGTTCTGAAAATGCAATAATAGTACTTCAGTTAAATAGCATCTTGGCCGTTGTTTGAATGAAACATATTGAATAAGAAATGTGTACGTACTGTTGAACAGCGGAGGCCTTCAAAGTGTGTCCCTCAGCGCAAGCACAGGAAGAACAAACACTGGTCAGTTTGGGATTACTTGGCCCCAGGCCTTGCCCCTGTCCTGGAAAGCGGGGTTATTAAGAGTTAACCTCAACGTGACAGTGACAGGCTTTAATGCAAACTAGGCCGCCTGCCAGACTAGCGGAATTAAAGCCCCTCACACATCATCTGACTGGAGCAGAATGCAGACTGGCCGGAGAGCGCTGGATGGAGACTCCGACTTGGCTGCATCTCCCTGTAGCTTTTGGCCCCGGTCTCCAAGTTCCAGTTCCTCCTCTTGCTTTTGGCCTTTCCTGGCAGGCTCTTTCTTCTGCTGCCAGCGTGGGCTGGTGAGAGCAGGCCAGCGAAGGAGGGCCCTTGAAAAGGACCCTGGGTGTGGGGGGAACTGCATTTCTCAGAAAATGTTTTGACTTTGTCAAGTATGGATTTGAGGCCTCTGCGTTTCTGCACACGCGTCCTGATGCACGTCGCCTTTTCACTGTGCTCTGTCTCACAAAGCGCGCTGAGCAGAAAGGAGGGAGTTTTCATTTTCTTCAGAAAGGTTTTGTAGAAACTGCTTGCTTGCTTCCACGGCCACATAACTATTTGGCCCAATTTAATAGTGTGCATAAATATTTTGGCACACATTCCCATGTATAGTGGGGCCTTGGAGAGCTGCCGTGTGACATGTTTATGATTCAGGAAATGGCTACCCCCCTCCTTGAAAGAGGGCCTTTTTTTTTTTACATCTGTGCATTTCCCTCTTCATTCTAATTGGGCGAGTATAGTGGGCTGTGGTTGATTGGCACAGAGCAGGGGAGGGCAGACACGCCCTTCTCGGAAGCGGTGAACAGTGTTGAGTTCTGCGTGAGCTTTGGGCCCTGGCAGTGCTGGGGAATGTGGGTGGGCTCCTGGGTCAGGTCCTCTGGGATCGCGGGAGTTTGCGCTGGGGAAGGAGGGGTGGGGGGGCTGGAAGACGAAGGTGGAATGCCTACTGGTGCCGTCTCAAAGTGACCCTGGGGTGCCGGTGTAAAAGAATCCGGTGAGGTGATGCCGACTGCCCGTACCCCCGTTCTCAGACGGGATTGAATGACCACACGGGGCCTGGCTGCCAGCCTACTGTCACAGAGTCGCTTCCTCTGTGGGTTAAATTTAGGCCGGGGCATATTATTAAACCGCAGGCCCTTGCATTTGGGGCAGCTTCCCCTGCCCCGGGGCTAGTTGAGCATGCGCTAATGTGTTTGCTGTGTAACGTTTCGGGGGATTCTCTACAGTTTCTTGGCATGTAATTCAGCCATGCTGCAGCAGCTCTGTCCTGCCACACATCTATGCAAAGAATCCTTCTCTAATTTGTATGCTTGCACCGCACGGCCTCCCAGCCCTCGAAGCATAGACCTCAAGTATTGCTACCCCAGAGCACCATTTAGCCCAAACGGGCGGATGTCCCCTTGTGCTTTATACCTCCGTCACCTCACATTCCTCCAACAATGGGAGGTGAAGCCAAACAAACCGGCGGTAATTGTGTGAGCCGTCCTCCTGCGTTCCTGGGTTATTTGGGTTAACAGAAAGGGGAAGGGTAAGACAGGAAATGACATCATGTCTTTGAGGAAAAGGTCTGAACGGTGAAGCTGCGGGGGCCTCCCTTGAAACAGAAAACAAACTTAAGAGGGCCGATTTTAAAAAGGCTTGAGAGATGGCCGTGGCTTAGAAAGCTTGATCGGACGTGCAGTGCGTGTTTTTCTTTGTTTTATTCCAGAGTTAAAGAGGGAAAAAGGCAGGGTCAGTGGCAGTTCTCTAATTTTATCACAGCCCTGTTGCTCAGTTCACTGAGCTCGGATCTTTCATTACTTTTGCTTTCCTTTCCAGCATCCCCAGCCAAGCAGGCTCTTGGCTGGGAGTTAATTTTGGTTTTGGCCATTCCCGGTTCCCCACCCAGTGTCATTATGTTGCTTGAAATTTTGCAAAACAGCAGAAAGGAGAAGGACAAAAAGCAGCACTTTGACCATAAAGGGCCAGGCGGGATTATGTGAGTCTGAGAACATTCAGGTCCTGATCAGATACACCCGAGCAAACGTGAGCAGGAGCCCCCAGGAAATAAAACAAGTTCCCCTCTATGAGTCTGTTGAACCTTGACAATATTAATAGCTCTCAAAATTCCCTCGGTGAGGCTGGATTCCTTTGCTAACAGGAAGGCAGCGTTTACGGAGTGAAGGGCCTAGGAGGACTGAGACCCTACTGGCAAAGTGGAGGGTGGGCCTAGAATTGTGCAGCAGAGAGAACAAGGCTGCCATTGTTTTTCCCCATTCCTCC
Source organism: Anguilla rostrata (assembly GCF_018555375.3). NCBI lineage: Eukaryota > Metazoa > Chordata > Actinopteri > Anguilliformes > Anguillidae > Anguilla > Anguilla rostrata. The sequence goes on from NC_057946.1 coordinate 19,557,380, forward strand.
AAGGTACCGGGTTTGCACAGAACCCTTTGTACGAAAATGATCAAACAACAGTGATGGGAATATTTTTGATCTCCTGCTTTTTTTTTTAATGCCGAAAGGACTTTATGTAACATCCTTTGCTATTTCCAGTCCCCTCTCAACCTGAGCGTGTAAGTTTAATCAGACCAAGTACCAGGGCCACATTATCACTTGAATGTCTTGAAATGGCATTGCCGTTCTGCGGTGTGTCACTTTGCTGTCTCATTATCTTGAGGTTTCCACAGCGTCTTGCCTAACCGTCTGGAAGAAGATGGGGTGTGATAGCTATAGCTAGCTATAGCGCTGATTGTAATTAACATCATGGGTGAGCAGCAGAGGAGCCGCTTCATACTCTCTGTACCGGTGGTATTAACGGCACCAGCGCGCGGTTCCCACGGAGATCCCTGACATGCTGGGTACGGAACAATGCGGGCGGTTGTTCTGACCGTGGCCGCCGTGGGCGGCGCCGGCGGCCCGGACCCCGCATGCGGCTCGGTATCTGCGTGCGGCGGATGACGTCATCAGCTCGTCTTTCGCGTGTGCGCGCTCTCTCTCTCTCTCTCTCTCTTTTCCTGCTATTTGTTTTCTCTGTCACTCAGGAGGAAAGCCTGGACTTGGGGGCCCGGTCAGGATGATGTAGTGTTAGAATAATAACGCAGTCAGGGTAGGAAGGGGCCCGAGTATTGACTCTCTGGCAGTTTCCTCGCCGTGGACGGTGAGAGTTGCGCACTGGGGAGGGCCGCGGCCCGGCCCTCAGGACTGCAGCCCGGACCGGGGGAAGCCGCACGCATTGGGAACGGAATTAAAAACGCCATTATTAGCAGTGACACTCGAGACACGGGGCAGCGTGCGGCTGATTGGCAGGGCAGGGTCTTTAATGTGTGTTGCTGACCTTTGTGGCGAGCGAGGTAATGACAAGCATGGCCTCTCTCATGGGGCCCTGTTTGCTCCTGGGCTGGTGGGGCAGGTAGGGGGTGTGTGGTGGTTAAATTCAAGGCCTATGGGAGGCTGTCAAGTTACCCCATCTACATCTTCATTTGCGGGGAGGAGGGGGTGGGTCAGAACTAATTGGAATGGCAGTACTAGGAGAAAATAGCACCATGTTTATGTTTCAGATAGTTAAAATAACTTGTCAAATGAAGATACTCATTGAAATTATATAAATTGTAGATAATACAATCAATATTATTGTTGTAATAGATATAATCAGAATGATATTAATTGAGTTTGCTTTTACTAATCATTAATCATAATTGATAGAAAAATTGAAATAAACAACTATGGTTTGGACCATTTTTTTAAATGGCTAAACTAAAAGCTTCTGCCATATTTGAAGAAGCATTTTGTTTTGTCATTTCAAAAAAATGGACCCAAACAACTGTTGTTGTTCATTAGACAAGAAGGTATGTTTAGGGTGTCTGAAATGACGGGAAAAGAGCTGTGATCTTCCCCTTATGTAATGCTTCTTCCCTAATTAGCAATTTCCTTTATTAACTGGCTTCCCCTCGCACTGCTGTCCTATGGGGGACTGGCCCTGCAAACAAAGCAGCACTGTCACGCACCCTGCGCTCCTCTGGTACGGGACGACACCGCCTGCCGCAGACTGTTTAGACTGTCAGAGTTTACCTTTGCTAATTGCTGGGGAATGCTTCTCAAGAATATGCTGTCAGAGTCTCTGAAAGCCTTTGGAAAAGGGCAATATTTATAGTGGGATAATAACCTAGAGCTCCACCCCTTACACATAAACACTCGCAGTCGTGCTTTCAACTACAAAGTCAACAGGAGAGCAGTGCAAAAGGCCTCTTGTTATTTTAGAAAGGATCCTCTTGTGAGTCAGCTGGGCCATTCTGTATGAAACTAAAATGCTTTTCTTGCCCGATGTTCTTTTTGCCAGTACGAGTTTTTGTTTGAAATTCATGCAAATATAACTAGATTATAATCATTTCACATTTCTTACATTTAAAGCGATCTTTCGTTGGCTTACTGTAGGTGTTTGCAATCATTTTTACAATAACTTAATTTGTATAAATTATTTTTTCACTCGTATGGCCTTAACCAATTGCCGTGTGTTATTGTTAATGGATGGTGCAGGAGGTACTTGGAGAGACAACTTATAAATAAATGGAATTTTTTCCATGACCTCCAACCCTGTGAATTTGAGTTGCCCAGCTCCAGACTGGCTGTGGAAACTCCAGCGCGCTGTGTAACTGTCTAAATGCATATTTTCAGCATCAAGACTGCAATTAGTCTAGTCAAACGGCTCCACCAAAGTTATCATTTCCAGTGTTTTGGGTAGGGAGGGAGGGAGCGAGAGAGGCTTTACAGAGGGAGGGAGGGAGAGGAGGGGGGTGAAGGGAGAGACTGACGGAGAGCAGCCATTTCCAGTCGCGGGGTTTAGAGTAAAGCTGAGCGAGAAAGCCGTCACAGCTGGGAAACCCAGCTCGGACCACCAGGAAAAACCTGATCAATGATTCCCTGAGTCTTTGTCTGTTTATGGGCGCCATAGCGAAGGTTGTTTTTTTTTCTTTAATCTCAGCTCTTCTGGAGAGAAGAGCGAGTATCGCTAACTGGCCATTTTGGTTACCACAAATCAAGCGAAATGGGAACAAAATGTCTGCGCGTCTGCGTGTGTCTGAGCCGAGCACGTTTTCTGTTTAGCTGTGTGTGGGGGTTTCCAGGAATAGCAAACGATCAGAGTCAGACGGCAGTAATCATTAACTTTTTCAGACTACTAGCTGTCTCCTCTGCTGCATGATGTGCTTTCCACCCCCACCCCCACCCCCCCCACCTCATTCTTTGGCCCCTCCTTTTGCCCAGCAGACTCGGCCTGCTGGGACGCACAACTTATAAAGACAAGGGGAGCCATTAAAAGTCAAGAGACACCACAGGGGGGCCGAGCAGAGGGGGAGGGAACCTTCAGGAATGGATTTACACTTGGGTTGTTGTGGCAGTTCTTTTGCTGAGTTGTTTTCATATTGAAGGACAAAAAAGCCTCCTCCATTTTTTTTTTCTCCTTATGAACGTTAGTTGTAGCTGGAAACATAATACCCACAGTACTCGTTTTCAGTACCTTTTTATGACAAAAGTGAACTCTTCAGACTTCTGATACACTCTACTGAATGTTAGAACGTACCCCAGATCTTAGTCTGGTTTATTTCCTGTTGCAGTTGTTAGCCGCAGGACGAACACTTAAATTTCCAAAGAACATCAGATGCATTATATGAGGCAACGCAACAGGATGTTCTGGTGTCAGTTAGCGACTAACCTTCACCATCATCCAATTATATTAAATATTCACCCATGACTCATCTCACTACGCCTGCCTGTGTTGTGCTCCATGGAATTGCGTGTGGAGTTCCATGGAGTTACTTGCTCTCCAATGGCCGACGGCATTGAAAAAATGGTTCCGCAAAGTTGGGCTGCAGTGTCGACCGTTGTTCATTTTGAAGCCGTGTTTTGATGAATCGTCTATAAGACGCGTCAAGTGCTGTTCTTCCGACATTTTTGAGGAGGAGATGAAAGAAATGTCAGATTGATTGGCAAATGCAAAAAGCTTTAGAAGAACAGCACAGGATGGGCAGGAACTCCTGTAGTGCCACAGACAGTGAGGAGGGGGGCAGATGGCAGAGACTGGAGCCCCCTGTTAATCTCCATTCAGAAACAGCTGCAGAAAAGGTTGGGAGTACATTAAGAGTACTGAGGTAGTTTTTTTTCTGCTCCTACTAGAGCTTGTGTGAATTTGGAGTCTGAGTGTTCTGGGAGTCACTGGGACCTCTTGTGCTGCCTTCCCACTCCGTCCCTCAGGCTCGTTTGAACCCGCGCCATTGACAAACAGTGCTGAGAGCGAGCAGGCACTGACGTGGGCGAGAGACCAAATTAGTGGAAACGGTGCTCTGACGCCGCTGGCGAAGCCCGGAATTTCCCTCCCGCCCTGCCCTGCCCTGCCCCGAAAGGCCCCCCCAGGACAACCACCACGGTCTCAGAGACGGCTGGAGGCCCAGAGAGGCTGGAAGGAGCCGGCCGGCTGCCTGCCGTCCTGCGGCGCGGAAGCCCCGTTCTGCGGGGCAGACAGACGCGCGGAGACAGGCAGGAGGGCGGACGCAGTGCCTCTCTGTCTGACGCCTCCGCGGCCAGCCAGAGTGGGGGAACCGAAATAGAGCCTGCAGCAGGAAGTGGCGGCTTTCAGGCAGCGCGGGGAGCGCCGGCCGCGCCGCAGCCCTTCCCGCCGCTCGGTCTCCGCGCGGGAGAGGCGCGCAGCGGGCGCTGTCTGCCTCAGCGCAGTCCGTTGCAGTTCTCACAGGCGGTCTCTTTACCTGCTGTATTATGTACCAAAGGGAAATCAGTGTGCTGGAAGGGAGACAGTCTCTGTTCTCAAGGCTTTTCTAGTCGACACACTGGCTGTGTCTCCAGCCCTGCGTTCGGTCCCTCTGTAATTGATGCTCGGCACGCGTTGGAGCCAGCTGTTTGTGTGTGCAGTTCCTAAAACGTGCGCTTTAAATTCTGGCCGTCAGGACAGGCTGTGAGGCTTAGCGTCGTGCGGAGGCCTGTGTCTAAAGGCTTTTTTTCTAGTGTGTTCTGCAACACTATACCCCTGCACATTCGGTGAAGGTGTGGATCAGATCGGTTATGGGCGGCTGGCTCGCCCAGTGGCGCGCTGCTTTGTTAATGGCCTCTCTCTGAGCTGTCTGTCTCTGGCTCCTTCCTCGGTAATAATCTTATCTATTACAGTTACTCTGGAATGCTTTCTGGCGCTGCTGTCGTCAGAAACGCCGGCGGCGAGCGGGGCTAAAATAGCCTGTCAGCTGCCCCGTCACGGCAACCGAGAGCGCCAGACGGAGTGTGACCTGGCAACGCGGTCCAGACGCTCGGCCCACGCTAGGGTGCCTGAGCCTCTCAGGTTGGCGTCTGGCGGGTTTGGAAATGACTGCAGGGCAGGAGACAGGGAGAGAGACACTGTAGGAGCTCCGTCTCTCTTCTTAAAAGGGCAGGGAGCTGGTTGACGAATACCTAACTCCCTTCGGGGTGCGTATGACAAGTTCTGACAGGTAGCCATGTAATGACCCCAGACTCCAAGACACCTCTCCTGAGTAATAACAAACAGCGGAGGATCTACTGGTGAGCTTGGAGAAACAGCCTCTGGAAGCGTTTGGAACAAAAAGGATATTAATGCTATGGCAACTAGACTGACGCAGGGAGGCAAATGGCCTCATCTCTTTTGTTCTGTTTTTTTACTTTTCTGTTTTCAGGCGAAGGTGTGTTTTTTTTTACCGAAATACCTTTGCTAAAGTTTTTTCTTTTCTTTTCTGGACGTTAGCGAGCGTGGATTAGAGTTAATTCTTCAGGCCCTGTGTTTGTTGACTTCAAAGTAAAAAGTTCTGCCTGTTGCTTTATGCGGGGAAAAAAACATTTTTCTGCTCTTGTTATCTTGTTCCCCTTTCCACCTTTTAATGAATGCAGGATCCTTCTTTAATAACAGGCCTCTGCAGCTTTAAGAGACTTGCTGAGATACTGCACAATTAACATAACTGAACAGTTCCCTCTGCCGATGTCTACTAAATTACTGGGTGTAGTTGGCGTCCCATAAACATGAAAGAGGCAAAGAGAGGGGGGAAGGAAAACACAGCTAAATATCACTGAGGGATCCGGCCTGTTTTCCTTTTTTTTGACATGGCAAATGCTTAAACCGTTCAAACCTTTTTCAGTCCTGTTAAAAAAAGACCCTTGTAAGGGCATATTTCTGTATTGGAAATGTGTTCCCTTTGCCTAGATTGTAGTTGTTACTTGCTTTCTTATTGAGGCCATTGTAGAATTAAAACCAGTAAAGGCTTAAGAAGGGAGGAAGTTGATACGTAGAAACGGTCCAATCAGATGTCTGCAAGTTCCCTTTGTTGCCCTCCCATCCCCCGCTCGCTGCTTTCCCTCCCCTCTCTGTGTCTCATTTGCGGAGCGCCGTGCCAGATTTCTGTGGGATAGAGATATGGAGGGAGGGAGACGTGAGGCACGCTAAGGGGAAGAAAGCTGCTAGCTACCAGCACATTCATAACACTTAGTGAAACGCAAGAACTTAGGTTAAAAGGTAAACTCTTATCTATGTGGCACACTGCTATGTGCGTAACAAACACACAGACACACACACCCAGACAGTGCTGGCTGTACAGTGAGGGAATAGTTTGTTTATGGGTCTGTGATGTTTAGTGTGCGAGGGTTCGCATTTTCCTCTGAAGGAGTGCTCCTCTGCCTCCTGTTTTGGTTGTTGCTGTTCTTGGGATTTGAGACCTTTAAGCTCTTGGGAGGGAAATGCACGCACTGCAGACAAATGCAGATTTAAAGGCCGTGATGCTCGTCCTGCATTCACCAATAGCTCAAGCGCTATTGCTGATCTTCTGTCTCAGTTTTTCCCAAAATGAAAACAATTTTAGGTAATATGCAGGAAAGAATACATTACAAAACAAGGCCCGTCTTCAGAATAAGGCAATTCTGCCCCCCCAGAAATATTAAAACTATTACTTATAATTTCCTGTTGTAGAATGAGGTGACCTGCCATAAAACAATGATTGGGACAGATTTATAGTGTACTTGACGTCAGAACATTGTTAACTGGCCTGCAACAAAAATAAAAAAGCCAGACAGAAGATAAGCATGAAAGCTTATGTAAACACTGTAGGATGGCTGTTTGCCTTCTGCTGTCTTGGGCTGCTTTTCTTGTGAGGATTCCAGGAATTCCAATGCCGTTTTCTTGGATGGCAAAATTAAGGATGCGAGCATTGTTTGTGCACACAGGCCAGAGAGGTTCCTCCTGGACATTGCACATGAGGGGAAATGAAAGCTGATAGTTGAGGTGTTTCGCTGGTTAAAGGTTGTGATTCAAAAACTGGAGGTTCCAAAGTGATTTAACTCCTCACAAAAATCCCTCGGTGAAAGGAAAGAATTTAAAACATTTTGGTGAAAAATATTTCTGTGTTCCCCTGTGTACAGTGGTATCATGCAGAGTCACTGGCATGCTTTAGGGGGAGCAGTACTTAGTGGGCCTGCTCTTTGGCTGCCACGGTGCAGCTATGCGTTTACGTCTTTGTCACTCTTTTGTAAACCATTTCCTATCGAGTTATTCATTACACTTAATCGTGTTTGTGCCCTGTACTTGTGTTATGTCTAGTGTGCTAACCTTGCGTCTCCCCCCCTCTTCTCTTTGGTTAGATTCTCAAGCTCTTCAGGAGTCGGGGGAGCGAGCACACTGGTGTGTGGTGGCGTACTGGGAGGAGAAGACCCGCGTGGGACGCCTCTACTCGGTCCAGGAGCCTTCCCTGGACATCTTCTATGACCTACCTCAGGGGAACGGCTTCTGCCTCGGGCAGCTCAGCTCGGACAACAAGAGCCAGCTGGTGCAGATGGTGCGCAGCAAGATCGGCTACGGCATCCAGCTAACGCGCGAGCGGGACGGAGTGTGGGTGTACAACCGCAGCTGCTACCCCATCTTCATCAAGTCAGCCACACTGGACAATCCCGACTCGCGGACTTTACTGGTGCACAAGGTGTTCCCCGGATTCTCCATCAAGGCCTTCGACTACCAGAAGGCCGACAGCCTGCAGCGGCCCAACGACCACGAGTTCACGCAGCAGCCCCGGACGGGCTTCACTGTACAGATCAGCTTCGTCAAGGGCTGGGGTCAGTGCTACACGAGACAGTTCATCAGTAGCTGCCCCTGCTGGCTAGAAGTTATCTTCAATAACCGATAGCAGCAGTCTTCTTCCTGCAGGGACTTGGACTTACCCCTGTTATTTCCTGGTTGGATTCTTTTCGAGAGCAGGGGTTCAGAAGTAAATAGAGGCAAACCCAATCAGCTGTTCAATAAATGACTAAAAATTTAACTAAGTGAAACAAAAAATTGAAATGTATTTTATGTTATATATAAATATATTATTACTTGTAAATATGAAGACGTTTTATATGCATCATTATTTATGTATTGTGCAATGTGTTGATGAGAAAAAGAAAATAAGATGCACTTTGCCTAATATAAATGCAAACAAAGAAATGCCAAAATTAAAAATAATACTAAAATAAACACAGGATTGGTGTTTTTTCTGTCGGTCCTGGCACCCGGTTGAATGTTTGATAAAGGAGTTGGTGTTCTATTAAACTTTAAAATTTAACTTTACGTCTTGTTAAATTGTATTTTCTTTCCCTGTATGGTTATATGACTACATTTATATGATTTGTGTACTAGTGGGCGAAAACAAATGAGTGTCTGAATAGGATATTTAAAAGCAGTTTCAGTAAAAGGGAAGTAGTATACAAATGAATAACATAATAAATGATTAAATGGTATGATAAGATGGCTATGTCTACTAAATATTGGTAACTGGTAAGTCGTGAACTATAACTGTCAATTTATGGGATTTTTTTGGGCCTTTTTTTGGAACAGAAGGCATAAACAAATTTTTTAAATCCAGTGTAGTGGCCAAGCTTTTTTTGAAAGGGACAATAAAATTGTTTCATAGTTCAGTTGAATAAAAGTTTAAAAACAAGAGCCGTCAATAATCCTGAATTGGTAAAGGTACACTATTTATTTACCGCTTTAATAAAAGCACCAAAATAAAAATACCTTGGTAATGTACTATAAAATATTCTCCTTGAAAACCTGTCCAATTCATATTTAAAATGTGAAGAGCACTTGAAAATTTTTGTACTTAATTGGTCCTCTCTGGTATTAATTATTTGGTTTTATCACCTACTTAACTTGAAAATATTACTGAAGAATAAATGCCTTTGGATTTGCAATTACACATGCATTACATCAATACACTGGTACAGACACATATACAGGTTCTGTGAAATAAAACAGTAAGTTTTCCAGCAGTTGTGGAAGGAATTCCAGCACGGTGATGTATATCATCGGGAGGTATTTTGATTACATTTAATTGCTTTTTAATAATTGAAATCCATATCGCAAAGGAAGTTGGCTCAGGGTCAGTGCTGCATTGCTAATTTCTATTTTGCACTATGCCACTTATCCCTTCATTTCCAAGAAAATGGGCAAGACTGTGCACATGATTTAATGCATTTAGTGGAACAATAAAAATATTGTAACAATAAAGGTATCTGTAATCCTCACAATTAAAGTATAGTAAAAAATGTATAGTATAAAGTAAAAATGTGTAGTATAAAAATGCTGTAGATTGAATCTAATTTAGGCAAACACTGAAGGTGGGCATATTTTCTCCCCCCTCCCTTTTAATAGGCTAACAATTACCACCAAAGCAGTATTTTCTCCCTTAATCAATTAAACTGGGTGTGTTCCTTTGTGTCTGGGGCCAGGTTGAGAGAAGGAGGGTGTCTGTTGTGTAATTATGTTCTCAGGTTTCAACAGGCAAACTAAACTGGGAAGCACCACTTTTTCCTACGGCAGACTACACCACAGTTCTGTGCATCTGCTCCTCGTCTCTTATTTGCAATAACTATTTTGGGAATATTTTCTCCTTCCTCTCTCATTAACAAACTCTGACATCACAGGAAGGAAGCCATAATAATGGCATTCAGGAGTCTATAAAATCTGCAGTCCTTTAGAACTTCTGAAGGTCCTGAGAGCACAGCCCTGTGTGCAGCTACAATGGGGCAGAACTGTGAGCAGACACCTTCTTTCTGCAATAATGGAAAAGATGGAATTACTTTGACTTTGGGGAGAACACACGGTTCAGTTTTTTTTTTTTTTAAAGAAAACTTTTAGGGAATGAAATATTTTACTATACATATATGTAATATAGCTAGATGTAAAAAAATGTTGTACACACAGATGCTTTTTATTGCATTACTGTGAGTAAGAACTTTTATATTAGTGCTATTTTTGCTAATCAATAATTTTCTTGTATACAAACTTGTCCATATGATACAGTTAAGGTACTGTACCTTGGAAATGTATGCTGGACCTCCATTGCTGACAATCACACCATTTAGGTTGTTATTATTGCTCTGATATACTGTGAGGAAGACCCAAATCTTTACAGTGTTTAAAATGTATAGTGATATTCTCTGGTAACCAATGCTGAAACAGTATTTTGCTGGGTTCCCAGCACTGCTCCTGTTGATCTGACCCTGTATAAAGTCCCCTCACTGGAATGTTAGCATTCTAAGGTTTTACACTTTACTAAACAGCACAATAAATAGAATTCTCTGCTGAATAGAGGAGATCTGAGCATGACCAGCAAACAGGGGAAGGGATAGGTGCTATCAGAACTGACTGATAAGGTCAGATATTCTTCCTTTTACAGACAAAATATGATATGTAGATTTATTATGGGAACAAAAAGTTTTTGTCAAAAGAGTATGACTCACAGAACTTTGCTATTCCCTGTAACTAAAACTCAAAAGGAATTCCTAAACTGTATGAGTGTTATAAATCCATTAATGCAGCATCTTAATTGTTGAAAAATAATTAAGTAATATCTTTATTCTTATTGTTATTATTTATTTATTTAACATTTTATAATTTATTTACAAGGCCTTGGAACACTGCTGCAAATGGCACTGAGCTCCCTAGCCCGAGTGGACCTGTCTGGAATTATACTCCACATTGCCCATGTCATGTCTAGACTGCCACTGGGCCCCTCCTGCTGTCTCCTGTTGCCCGTCATGTGGACGTCTGCTCATGGGATTAGAGCCATAAGCCTACTTTGCCCACACTGTCCGAGAGACCTAGATTCACAATGCCCTGCTTCCACCTTCAAACCATTTGCAGACAAATGGTGTTTTCCAGTGCGGAACTAGAGAAGCCAGTGCCCCAGTGGTTGAAAACCAGAAATCTGCTTGCTAATCCTTTAGTGTGGACAGCAGAAAAATGTTGTGCTCTCTCCCCACCACCCCCCCCTCTTAACAAAGCTTAAATGGGTCCTAGGGCAAGTCAACTCCCAAGCATTAAGGTTACAGCTATGTCCTGCCCTGGGTAATCCCGGCTCTCTGTTAATACAGATAAATCGGCTGGCTGGTGGCTGGGTGATTCAGACAGAAGCCGTGGCTTGAATGCAAATTGAAGAAAGGGTTGAAATGGGCGTTCCCGTTGATTCTCGTTGTATCCCAAGAAATGTGGAATGTTTGTTGCTTCCACTATGCTTTTGCATTAAGCACTGGAGGGCACTAATGAAAAGCTTAAAATATCTGTGTTATTTACTTCCATGTGTGGGTTTATGTACTACAGAAATATCATATGATAATTCAGCATAATTCAGAATAATTTCCCTTTGAAGAATATTATCTTTATAATAAAGTAAAACTTTGGTTTACACATTCAGCCAACTTTGTATAAAAGATAAAGGGGGATCATCATGGGCTGATCATTTCTCTGACTCTCTTCGAGTCAGAACTGTTTAAAGGCGTCCACACTGAAAGGCTGGGACGCGTATTACTCTACGGGTGCCCGCGGGGAAACAGAATGTTTCTGAGCTGTTCCTTATTGTGTTGTTGGACTCCAGCGCTGCCCCAGTTGAAACAGCGCTAGCACGAGCGTGCAGGGGCTGGGGCAGGCATCAGCCTCACCTCAGTCAAACATCACAGCCTGCGCCCCGGGTTTGTGCACAGGGCTAATGACCTGCGAATCGCAGGGACAATGGCTACCCTCCCCCCCGTGTTAGAGACATGCTGCTGGACAGGATTATTTATTGACGTCCACAATTTCTGCTTTGTGCTTCTACAACAGAATAATGCAGCTCACATATTTCTGGGCCAGCTCTTTTTTTTTTGATTGGTCACTGGTGGAAAAGTCGAAATCATCAGTGCAACAGAACAGAAGAGCAATTTTTAGAAGCTTCCATGAGAGGAGAAAGGATGTTTAATGAGGAAGTCTGTTTGGAGTGTGTGGTGTAATCACTGTCTGAAGATAAGGGGCAGTGCCTTTCTTTTGGTCAAGAAATGTAAAATAGCATGCTGAAAGTCCAGGTTGAACATGGCTCACTGTCATGTCCACTAGTCCTTTCATGTATAGATGGATAGCTTAGTTTTTTAGCAGTATTTTGAAGGGAACCCTGCAGGCACGGGAACTAGTATCTTCTCCCACATTGTGGCCTCTGTTTCTCTGCTCACCCCGCTGGAAACCACAATGGCGTCGTTGCGAAGGCTGCAGGGTGGGCGGCTCGAGTCCCAACAAGCGGGCCCTTAGAGTGATCTCCAGGCCACCGCTGGACAGCGGGCTAGCGGGATTAGCAGCGCTGGGAGGACAGAGCATGTGCACTGGAGAGAAGCAGACCGGAAGCAGCGCCCAGCGTCTCACGCTGAGTACACATCTCCGGGAGACGCAGAGCCTGCCCCACCCCCGCTCTTCTTTTGCAGGCACTTTTATGTCTGTCCTGCTCAGCATCAGTGGGGGGTTGGGAGTTGGGGATGACAGTTGGGGGTGGGGAACAGGCAGAAGGGGGTAGCTGCCACACTTTATTGCCCTTGTTCTCTTGCCTGCCTGGAGCCCTTTCCCCTTAATATACCTGATCTATGGAATTCTAGTGCCTCTGCCCTCGTCTATCGTTCCTCAGACAATTTTCTGTGAATCCTTAGTTAATGCTTTGCATTTGGTTCTACCAGACTCCCACAAATATGCTGAGTGTACAGGGGTGGTTTGATGCAGGACATGAAATGAGAAATGACTCCTGAGACTTGACAAATTCATCAGTCCTCAGCCCTCGGTTGTGTTTTTCCACCCGAATACAATTACTACTTACACACAGTAAGTGATAGCGGGTAGCGTCTGCGTTAATAATTAATAAATGATTAACTGCAAGACACACAGAGAAGTGGTACTTTATTAATAATTGATGATTAATTAATTCACTGCAAATTTGAACTCATAGTCAATGATAGGCTTACATTCTTTGGGCTAACATAACATAAACTAATCTGAAATGAAGCTAAGAAGCCCAACAAATAAAGATCAGCAAGTTATCTCTAACAAACTAAAAAACATGCCTATTCATGAGACACAAGTAGCCTACATATTCTCAAAAATATTTTAGAATAACTAAAACATTAAATGTGTTCAGCTGCAAGTATTCCTTGGGAACAAATTAATGAATCATTATATATTTATATGTTATCCACCTCTCGCAAACATAATCTGTATCCAGTGCTTATACTGAGGCACTCCCGTAGACTTTGCCTCCCAGTTTGTTAGTGGGGTTTCACTAACTGCAGTTTAAAATGTCTGTACTGAACATTTGATGAAGGCACATTCCTCCCAGTGGTTAGTGGAGAGAGGGTGGGGCTATAATCAACTTAGGCCAAAATCTGCTGTGTGGAGTCCCTTTCTTAAGCTCCAGTGAATGTCTTCTAGTTTGTTCTGGGAACACTGAGGAAAGGAAAGGAACCAGGAACCTGGAATGCATCTATATGACTCATCCTGGAAGGGCTTCATTGATAACGGATGGGGTATTGGAATCCTCTATGTGCATCTCAAACACAGCCATTGTTTATTCCATCCTATTTAAATCTGTCTTTAAATACGAAATATTGTCATTTAAGTCATATTTTGACCCCCAAATTAACTGTGCCTTAAATATTCAGAGGTATTTTTTTTTTTTTTTCATCTGAGAAGGTAAGGTAACAAGCAAAGACACTTCAGTCCTGTTTACATACAGAGAGAGAACACGCATATAAACTTTGTGAATAATGACTGAGGCTGTTGTGTCATTCACTTTCATATTAAATATTTTAAATTTAATATGTAATATCTCCCATTGAATTTAACGTAATAGCTACCATATAACCGCTTTCTTAAAACTCTCTTAATACGTTTAGTTCATGCTATGCTGTATGTTTATCATCACGCTGCATGTTGTAGTGTGATTTATGTAGCTGTAAACAATGAAAACATGAAAATAATGTTTATTGAATTTAAAAAGCAGATTTAATTTTAAATCATGGAGAGTTTGGAGGTTCTGTAAATGATTTTATGCATTTAAAAGAGTCATACATACAAATACTAATGTAAACTGGAAGGGGCAAAAATGGAATTTATTTTCTGCAATGTTTTTTCAATTACATTAGGCAAGGCTTCACTTTTTTGTACTGTGAAAATCCAGTTCAGCACTGTTATATTACCAAAGCCAACATACCCCAACATAACAGGCTCTCAGTTTGTGAGCCAAAAACAAAAAAGCACACATTAATACTATAAAAGAAGGGACCATTCTGCAAAAGCAAAGAGCCAGATCATTATAAAAATAAAACATGGGAAAGCTCCCACACCCGGCCTGGATCCGGATTCTTCCTTTCTCTTTCCGCGCATGGCTGCTTTGACTCACAGCGTACCCCAGACAGAAAGTCAAACTGTTTTTTCAGCACAAATACTTCTGGAGCCGTAGCCCACAAGAAAGGGCCCAGCAGAGTTAGGCAATGTTGTTCCCTCCTGATCTTTTACAATAAGCTTATTAATTACACACTTTTGAAGGCGAGGAAAATGAGGCCTTCACAATGCAGAATGTCGTGCATTAAGTACAAACCTTGACTACGGGGAGGCAGTGGAGTTTTTGTTACAACATATTTATTCAGGCCGCTAAATCTTGAATACAAGACAAACCTGGATGTGTTTATGGTCTAGTAAATCTCCGCAGTGTTACACAATCGTGAACTATTTGGTATGGTGGCTTTTCCCATCTGTCAGAATATTTTTATTGTCTAAGCCAGGGGTGTCCAGTCTTATCCAAAAATGGCCAGTCTCTGCTCATGTTTTTGTTCTAGCCCAGCACTAAGACTCCTAATTCTACTAATCATGGTCTTGATTAAAGACTATGATTAGTTAATTAGTTGAATCAAACGTCATAGGACAAAAAAAAAAGAAAAAAAAGAAACCTGTGCCCACACCCGCCCTGTTTGGATAAGATTGCACACCCCTAATCTAAGGTGTACTATTTGTATTGCACCATTTTTAAAATGTACATCTGATGTCCACATGTATTATATGAATGTTTCTTCTGAGATACAGAAAAGGAAAACTGATTTTTTCTTGCCCTTCTCAGCTAGCAAGATATTGTGTATGCTTATTTAACCAAATCTTTGAATGTCAGTCATACAAATACAGAGTTTGCGCATATATATATATATATGTATTTTTGTTGTGGGCAACATTTTCAATTTTCAAGTGGCCATAAAATATGCATAATTATATTATAGCCAGCAAAACCTGTGGCCACACCTTGTGAAATTCATCAATATAGCTACGCTGGCTAGGTGTGCACTTCAGAAAGCATTTAGCACTTTGACAATTATCTAAACACAACACAAACATACTAACAGTAGCCACTGTAAATGTATGCGATGCTTTGTCTCTCTCATCATGTTTAGCTTTATGAACTATTCACACTTTTTTTATCACAGTGACTTTTCTGTGCATCACTCTGTGCAATAAGATAGTGGCTAAAGTTGAACTGAGTTGGCCAGGAACTAAAGGAGTGAGGTATTTTGCACAAATGATCCAGAGAGCTGTAATAGGAACTGCAAGGTGATTATCT
This sequence comes from Anguilla rostrata, assembly GCF_018555375.3. Classification (NCBI taxonomy): domain Eukaryota; kingdom Metazoa; phylum Chordata; class Actinopteri; order Anguilliformes; family Anguillidae; genus Anguilla; species Anguilla rostrata. The sequence goes on from NC_057946.1 coordinate 19,572,880, forward strand.
ATGAATTCTCCTTCCCACATTTAGCTCATAACTACACTTTCTTACTTTGAATTGAGTAACAGAACATAGCCGTTCTTGTTTTTTTTGTCTATGGTAATGGGGTGGTGGGGCATGAAATGGGGACAAGTAATTGAGGGCCATTATGTTCTCTCCCAGTGGTTCCCACCCCTTACCATATATGGACTTCCAGTCTGAAAATGGCCACGGCTGCCTGCAATCAGCCTATTAGTGAGCCAGGGATGAAGGTCCCTGGCTTCAGTCATCTTGTTGTGAATTACCTGCTGGGGGAAAGTGGCCGGTGTGTGGGTGGAGTGTGAGAACAAGTGCTGATTGAAATGGTTTGGATAATTATTTCCTTTGGCTGGAGAACCTTGAATTGTGTTTTGACCCTGGCCTGTCCAAGAAGAACGAACAGGTAATATAATATTGGGCTTGTTTTTTAGGGACCCCCCCCCCCCCCCCCGTGTCAATTAATTGCACAGCTCTAAGTTATGTCTTCTGTGAAAACTAAGTGATATGTAATCAGATAATCTTGTATTTCAAAGCTGAAGATAAACCAATTTCTGTCATCTTGCTCAAAGCAGGCTGTTGTGCCCACTTGGTCAATTTAGTTAAGTTTGACTAGTATTTGCAATAGAGAGTTGTCTGTCTCCAGGTTTTATTCTGTGTTCAATGCATTTCTGCCATTTATCATGGGTAGGTTTTCTGAGACTACCAAAAAAAAATTAATTTCTTCTAATTTTAAAGAAGGTTAATAGGATACCCTTTCCAATCCAATTCATACACCCATTATTTCCAATACAACTTCCTGTGCAATGGTATATTTCCAAGGGGTATATGTAAAATGGCTATTAACACCAAGGTCCAGTGTATGTTTTAAATTAACTGATCTGACTACACGTCTTGTAGTTTTATTAAACTGTGCAGCACTAAAATTTGGGACTATGCTGCCATATGGGTGGCCATAATCCTCTGTTCATATGCAGAGAAGAGCTGCTTTGACACAAGTGCACTCACACAATGAAGTGAAATGTAGATAAAATATTCATGCTTGGAGTATGGAAGCAGAAAACAATGCTTGAAATCATATTTTAACAGCCTGCAGGATTAGGGTGCAGAGATGCCATCAAAGACAGTTTGAGTGAAAGAGATGGGACTGTGGAGGGCTTTCTCTGCCAGACTGCCTGCATGCTGGCCTGGGTGGTAGCGGGGTCCTGCCTGGTACTGCTTCATGCTTCAGCCCCAGGAAGGGGAGCAGCAGGGGGGTAGGAGGATGTCGTCTCCAGCAGTAAACGCTGCTTGTTGCTGCTGCTGCTGCTAATACACCATAAATCAATTTTCCATGGAGCTTTAAAGAAGTTTAAGGAACTTTAAATCCCAGTCCTCTATCTAATTAAAGTGTCTGATGGGGGAGTCGCAGGGAATGAAGAAAACACCCCCTCTATAAACATACAGACACAAACACACACAGCATACAAATACACAAATGAACACACACACACATGCGCACACACATACATACACACACACACACACACACAAAGACACAGACCTATAGAGCTTGCGTGACAAGGACAGACTGCATGGGTAAAAGTGATAGGTTCAGTCAGAAAAGCAGCCTGTGGTATCTCCTCATCGTTGAGGATGTCTGTGATCTTTATCATGGATCCTGGGCTGGGCCATGACCTCTTATTTCCCGTCAGACTGGCATCCTGTGCTGTCGCAGTCTCCCAGCCTAAGTTCGGCCTCTATTTGCCTTTGTTCATCCAGGCCGCTGACTGATTTCTTTCTACCCCATCAGCTTCTGTCGCACAGCTATTTAAAGCAGCATTACCTTTTACTGGCTTTTGACTTCCGTAAAATGAGCTAAACCCTTTTTTTATGAGTGGTTTGAGTGGGTCTGTGTAACGGCATTGACAGGTATGTGTGAGAGTTTAAGCACTACTTTAAGAGTGCTCCTCTCCGTGTATCGAGTTTGTCTCTTCACATCTTAACGGTTCATTCCAAGCATGAGAAAGAAGATGATATTGTTGCATTAGACAGAGCAGAAGTTCTCTTGTGATTCAGATGAGGACTTTATAAAGCCTCTGACTTTCATTGCAGCAACCCCTCACAACTTTGTTCTAGGTTCTCAGCTCATAGAACGGTATCTTGCTCATACGGCTATATTAATTGAAAAAGTCTCACAAGATTCTTACGGTTACTTCTGATTTGGACTTTGAAAATATTCTGGCTGACAATGAAAATACCACTCTAGATCTCATTGCTGAAACAATTGTTGATGTTGAGCTGTACATTTTCACAGGACAATTTAATGATTCATCTGTACCAATGCTTGCTTTAAAATTTAAAAGGTAGTCTAATTTTCTGTAAGTTTGTACATTAGCTCCAGATAACATGTGGAAAAAGTTGCCAAAGCAGGGTACTGTGTGCAATAGCATGTTGGCACATAAGGTCCTCTGTGGAAGCATGGTCCCTGTATGTGTTGGTGTGGCAATTGGAATGCCTCCTAATTACTTAGGAGATGTAAAAACTGAAAGCAGTACTTCTGTCATTCTGTGGATAGAGACACATGACATGACTAGACAGAAAAGTGACGATAAGAACACTGAACTCAGAGCGCATGTATATTGTGAGCAGGGCAAGCTTGATAAAGATCTAAAATGGAAGAAACAAGCAAATATAAGGACTGCAATAGTTTAGTGATACTGAAGGGCAGAAGTGAAAAAATGAGAGCAACACTAACTGCAACCACAGACCACACCAGCACTGCTAATTAACCTAAATTAATTATTAATTATATTAATATAAAGGAACCACATAGATCTTCATATCCATAAATCTGCAAATGAAAAAAAAATGCAGATATGAAATTGAAAGGATGGTCTTGGACCCAGAGTAGGAAAAGCTTCTCCAATCTAGTCACTCAGATTCACTGAACTTCTAAACCCCATTAGTGTGTGAGCTTTGCCCAGCTTAAATTAGACGTGTATATCAGAAAATGTTTATATCTGTTTTAAAAAATGTTCTGTAATTATACCATCAGTTATTTCTCTTATTAAAACAAACAGAATTATCCTTAGAAGGTTGAGTTTTTGGGTGTTGTCACTTGGCAGAAGTGGCAAAAAGCTGTTTGGCACATAAAAATTCAGTTGGTGGAAGCCATTCAGATTGATAACCCCTTGCTCTCCCCTAGGAAGGGTTGTGTAACAGGAAACTCGGTGCATGTGTATTAGGTCGCAAGTTCAAGGCAAGGCTATTATATTTCATACTTTAGGTGTTTCATATCAACGGCCACAAACTCGCATTATTATTCAGTGTTCAGGTGTTTGTACAGCACAGGCCCTTACCAACAGAAAAATATGTTTGAATGGCAGTAGTTCAGGAGTAATGTAGCAGCAATCTCCAGCGTCCATGAGTTGGCCACTAGCAAAACAATACGGGTACAAAGGTGCTGCTCATTTGAAGAGATTATGAGACCATCATTCACTCCTCCACACCCGCTCTCCTGGCCCCCGTATTTTCTGACCGTAAGAGCTCCTCTGACAGAGTATGTACTTCCTGGAGTGTCTCTCAGCGGATGCCAAGGAACAGGAGAAGTCAGCCCCTTCTGACGTATTTCCATGTTCTCCCAATTCCTCTGTTCAAACAAACAAAGAAAAAAAGAACGCTTTTCTTTTGTGGTACAGATTGTTTGAACTCGTACCTCTTTTTTCTGCGGTACAGGTCTTTATGCAGGTATGCTTGAGCATCTCGCTGAGAACAGGAGAGGAGGACTGATGATGAGACTATCATTTCCATTTACTGCCCCTCTTAAAGTAGAAAGGAATTTACGTACAAGATTTATCCAGTGCAGTGGTAGTAGGTAGTAGCTCTATAGGCTATGAAATATAGAAAAAGAAAGGCCTCTGTGTACTGTAAATTTTGGGAAATTCTGAAATTGACGATTAATTTATCCCCCATTTTGAGGTAAAGTCTGGTTTTAGGATTGGTTTGTGCACTGGCTGGTCATGGCAATATGCCGCAGGAGTCCACATTTTTTTTTTTTTTTTACATGAACAAATAGCACAATACTAGCGATTCAGACCGCTGCCAGTGACACCGGCAGGATCGCACCTTGTTGCCCTCTCTCTATTGGAAATTAATGACTAGAGTGGTGTAGGAATGCCACCTTTGGTGTAAATCGGGCATTAGCTTCTGTGTTATTATTTCTTCTTTATCCATTTGTGTTGTGCTGCACAGGACGGACAGTGTTTGTGTTTCTTTCCTTTTGTGTACCTTTTTGTCTGGCTTTTTTTCAGATTAGGAGTCCAATGGAAGGAACTTTCTTCAAGAGAAAGATATCTATCTACTGGTCCTAAGATCGGTGTAGTATTCTGCAGTCCATGCCCTGGCCAGCTCACTGTCCTGTACAGATCCTGAATTCTACGTTTATGTACATGGTGATTTTGCTTGATTTATTTTCATTAGTTATGTGAAACTTCATTTTGTATGAAAAGTTGAAATGATATAAGAATAAGAAGGGGAGGGCTTAGTGAATATAACCTCCACCACTGAGGAATATTACTATGACAACCCATCACTATATATACAATTGGTGAAAGCATTGTTACAGGAAAATTCACAAAGCGCGTCTTATAAAAAATATAAAAATAACACCGTTATTTTTATTAAGGACTACAAAATGATACATTTGAATATGTTTGTTTTATTTGACAACTGCTGATGATCCACACCTGCTAATGATGCCCTCTTAAGATCTATAAAAACCCATTAATGCCATTAATGCACTGTATATGTACTCTGTAAGAGTTGATTTAACACTGAACATTTTACTGTGTGCAGCTGAACTAAACCATTTTTGAACCTGTAAGTTTGAACAATAGATTGGCCATTATTGTTTGCACTGACAAATATACTATTCGAGGGAGGATGTACCCCTGTAAGTACATAATTATTCACAGACCTCTAAGAAAAAAGCGGCACCATTAAAGAAGAAAATTCCAAGGAAAGAGTCTTTGACTCCTGCTGTGCCGTTGGGGTCTCTAAGACGCATCATTTTCCCTTCAGGTGGGAGGGAAAGCAGAGAATCTCAGCTGGGATGCAGGTTTTGATTTCACCACCGCTCTAAACATCAGAATGCGCTAATCCGCTCTTCCCTCGGGGAGTTTGGCTGGGGTGGAAAATCGTGTCAAAAAAGTTGTGACAATAATTAAAGTGATTTAAACATGGCAGACCAAAACAAATCCCATTAGGCTGCATTACATATTCATAAAGTGCATGTTAAATCAAGCACAAATTTGGAACGTGTAAGTGAGGTTATGAGTACAACACTACTGACAAAAAAAAGATATCCTCTATGAAACGCATTCAATCAGCACAGTGGCACAATGATATGAATTCCTAACCTGTGATTAAATGTTTTTAGAGCAGTTAAGGAAATTTAAACTTGGAGCAAGGCCATGTTTCTACAGCTCAGTCTGTTAACAAAAACCAAAGCAATAAAAATGGAATATATTTCTTTAAGTTGCCATGCAACCACTAAGATAGAGGGGATAAAAAGCCTAGAGCAGAAAAAAAAAAATCATGAGAAAATGTGTACCTGTCTCAGTGTTTCAGTTTGCTGTTATTCTGTGGAATTATTTGAATTTTGAGAAGTGTGTCTTATTGAAGTTTTTTTAAATCTAGGTGTTTTAGTTTTGGGCCTAAATCAGAAACACTCTAAGATCAGAAACATTCTTCAGGAGGCAGGCATGCATGTATCAGTGATGACTGTCTGCAGAAGACTTCACAAACTGAACTACAGAGGCTAAACTACAAGATGTAAGCCAATAGTTAGTCACAAAAAGGATGGCCAGGTTAGGTGTTAAGAAGTACCTGAAAGCCTGCAGAGTTCTGGAAAAACATCTTGTGGACTGATGAGACCAAGATTTACATGCATCAGAGTGATGGCAAGAGCAAAGACCAAAAGGTAAAAGCATCCCCACTCATCTGTGAAATATGGTGGTGGAGGTGTTTGGGCATGTATGGCTGCCAGTTACTGGCTCACTTGCCTGGCTCACTGATGGTATAACTGCTGATCACACCAACAGAATGAATTGTGAAGTGAACAGAAGCATCTTATCTGCTCAAGTTCAAGAAAATGCCTTCAAACTCATTGGACAGTGCTTCAGCCTACAGCAAGATAATGATCCTCCAACATCCTGCTAATGCAACAAAGGAGTTTTTCAAAGCCAAAAACTGGAAAATTCTTGACTGGCAAAGTCATTCACCCGATCTGAATCCATCTGAACACACGTTTCATATACCGAAGAGAACTTAAGCCAACTAGCCCCCGAAACAAACGAGAGCTGAAGATGGATGCAGTACAGGCCTGGCAGAGCATAATTGAAGAAGATAATCAGCACCTGGTGATGTCTATGGGGCACAGACTTCAAGCAGTCATTGCATGCAAAGGATATGCGACAAAGTACTAACCATGACTACTTTAATTTACATAAGGTTAATACTGTATTTCCCCAACATTATGGTGCCCTGAAATGGGGGGACTATGTATGAAAAATGCATTGATTTCTACATGGTAAAACCAAAGTGTATATGGCAGTTATGAGCAGCTACATGTATGTTCTACATGTCAATCAGAATTACTCCATCTGCTACTAGGAGCCAGTCGCTGGTGCTGTGGAATGTTATAATTGCTACAGCCTATGAAAGAACCTGCTTATGCAGCCCACACCCGCACCGGAGTTTGTTGGCTAAATCCATGTTATATCTGTTTAAAGTCACTTTCGTTACGTCTCACACCTCATTTAAAAAAATCCTGTGTTGGGCCATCCCACTGGGAACTTTGGAGTGGCTAGAGAATTTGGTATGTTGTTGAAAAAGGTGAAAATGTAAAGATGTAAGAGGTTATGTTGGTCCCCTTTCATGGCTTGGGGAGTGCTTTTAAAGGCGACTTTTGTTTTGTCCTTTAAATTAAACTCTGTAAAAACAAAGTTATTAAACTGGGCCCACTGAATGACTTGTCTGTATTAAGCAAAGCAGGCACATTAACTGGCGGAGATCAAAGTGTGGCAGTGAAACGATTTCCCTCTTTTCTCTCTCCCTCTCACTCCCTCCCTCTCTCACTCCCTCCCACCCTCCCTCCCTCTCCCCCTCTCCATCTGACAGTCTGCCACAGCTCTGGGCGGGAGAATGTAGGAGTCTTCCTGTAATGAAATGTAATGAAACTAAGGACTTGTATCAGTCTTTTGTGGTTTACACTGTCACCAGTCCAGGGAGGCCGGCTGCAGGGGCTGCACCAGAGATAAACATTTGTATTTAATTAAGATTTTCCGCTCAGCCTGCCACCGAGCACAAGTGCTGATAACACCGTTCCATACTCACACTCATGTACTTTGCCCTGCAGACATCATTACCGCTGCAAGACCAGGCCCGTGGCCAGCAGGGATAATTGTGGCAGAATCACAGCCCCACACCCATGTGCGCTGCATCTGATATATAATGATGCGAGGGCGGGGGCAACATGCCTGCTGCATCCTTTCGCTCGGGGGTTCCTGTGAAATACAACGCGGTTTTCTCATGAATTGTAAAACTCGGCTTTTCCCATTTACTGTGGCGGTCGGGGAGCTAGACTTGAAATCTGCAGGCTTTATTCCTGACGTGGGTGCAAGACTCAGAACTGGACAACGAATGTCCAACTGAAAATGGATGAAATGTGGCTGTTGCAATGAAACGGTTTCAGAATGCCGAAAAAGGCTTGGGGTTATATTTGCACATCTCTCGCACGCTTCATGCTTCCATAGTTGTTCCATGACTCCTGTAACAGGGCACACGGAAGCTTCTGAGAAAGGAAGTCGTGCGTCATGTGATACGTCACTAGAGCCTTTGAGGGGGAAAAAAGCAGCCATTAAATATGTTCTACGTGATGTTGGCTTTCTTTCACAACCTGGATATGTTATCCTTGTGGTATGGTGCTCATTATAGACATCTGTAACTGGATGGCCCTGCTACATTATGGTAAACGCATAGATAAATGCCATCTATAAAATGAGTGAATAAATATTTGACCATTATTGTACACTGGCCACTCTTTCCCAACCCTCATTTTGATTGCTGGATACTTCCCAGGACACACAAGCAAATTCCATAAAAAACTGCATTGTTTGGTAACCAAAGCTCAAGTATATGGTCATTTGGTCAAACAGACAAGCTGAGAATGCATATTACTTGACTAGACTATCAAGCAAACAAAAATAACAAATGTTGAGCTAAAATCTGTTTCTTTTATAGTGTTATCATTTTCAGTCCATTTCCTGAGTTTCATTTTAAGTGGTGTTTAGTTTGCTTTTACAATAGATTCCAGACATCCCTGGAAAATCATCCTATTGTGTACTGTTGAATGCAAACCTATTTTTTAACCGTGGATGGAAGGAAATAACTTATGATTATGGTTATTGTTATGGTAGCAACAACAACAATAAATTGTTATCATCACAAACCCTTATCAGAAATATGTGAAAGTGTAAGCTCGAAGCAAATGTTATAAAAACTAGCCAATAGTACAAACTGTTGTAGTGGTGTTGGTGATATTTGGCCTTTTATTTTCCTTTCCTTTTTCTTTTCTTTTTTTGTTGTTAAAATGAACTTTTTTCCTTTAGTACTTTAATGGAAAAGACTATGAACAGAACTAGACACAGCTTGAATTTGTTTCAAAAGAAACTTATGAAATCTAGATGCATTGCCTAGATCTGCTTGTACAATGGGTGTTTGGTATGGCTTGAAGTCTTATGTCGTAGCAACATTCAAGTGAAATCTACAAAACATTGCTGTAAAGGAAGCCATTCACCATAAAGCAAGAAAATGCTTTAAAAAAAAACAGAACAACATAAAGAAATTTAAAGGGGGAAGGATGATTAGTTGTCACAGAAGGCTTGACACAAGTTCCAGAGTTGCATCTGGTTCAAGTTACCACCTAATTTTAGATGTCTGAGCTCAGACGAATTAAAGGATTGAAAGCAGGACGACAAAAACAACGTGGCAGCATCTCGGCTCTGAGTGCTCGATTGCTGCGGTGTTGAGCAGACCCTTGCAGTGTCCGCTGTGCGGGGACAGGCACGGCCTGCCCAGGGCCATGGTACCACACAACACAGCCACAGAGAAACAACGAAACTCCTGCTTCACAAATCACAGATGCTTACGAGCCCAACAGATACTCAAATAAGGAAATCAATGTTTGTAAGATCTTACCTCATGGCAGCCATATTTTCTGAAGCACCAGCCTTGCCTTTTAAAATTTAGTATAGACAGTTCCGCAGTATATGAGGGATAAACAGCTAGTCACTTGGACCTACAGTTCATGAAAAGATATGCCATTTTTAATACTCTGTCTCAGGCTTAATGGTTCATGGTTCAAGGCTCTGGTTTCTACATTTCTATAGTTAATGATATTGCAATAAGATGCTCTCTTCTAGCTGATGCATGGTTCAAGTGAATAGACCAGATAATTCAGAAATAATCACAATAAATTGAATGGACATACCCTTTTAACTTATTTAACTTTCTATGTATAAGAAGTGCTGTAATTTCTACATCGGAGAAAGAAGGGCTGAGAATATGCACTTTTACCACATGTAAGTTGTTTGTTTACACATCTAAAATGGGGGAGAGAGTCAACATTACTTTCCCATGTGAGCATGGCAGTCCTTAATGGAAAAGGCTCAATATCCCATGGCACACATTTTAATAATAGGCACAGAAAGCATCCCCATGTTACAATGAATGAAATAATGTTGGAGCTGACAAACATAGTTTGGAGTGAAACCACTTATACTTGAGAAGATGCTGTGATCAAATGACACATTCAAATACAAGAAAGAAAGTATACTAAGGATTGAAAAATTAATGAAGGAAAATATTTGTTAGAATTCCTTAAATTATAATTCAAAATAGATTATATAATAAAAGAGCAAAGCATAATTAAAACTACTGATAACAATTTAAAAATAAACACATTAGTTAAGTTAAGAAACTCCACAAGGTACAAAAAAACCACAGCTGGAATAGCAAGTCAGGATTTCAGCCACATTGAGTTGGGCAGCAATGAACAATATTGTTATCATTGGATAACATTGCATAGCTAGTAAGCCATGTCAGTTTTCATCATCAACTAACTGGTCAACATTAGCCAGATTCGCTTGTTTTATTATGTTCAGTTGAGCAGGGGTAGTGCCAATTTCTATGTGAAATATTTAGTAATAAATGCGTGTCTTAGATAACAAAATAAAGTGAAATGTTTTAACTGAACAATTTTACCTAAAAATGTACTTATTGGGATTGGCACCTGTTGAACCCATTCAACTTCTGGACTCTGTTATGACTGAAACAGGCTGTGATACTTATACACTGCTTTTTAGTGTGCAATAAAAAAACTATAATGTCACCAAGTGCAAATTTCTGAATTCATGAATGTGGTGTATCAGACCTTGAGTCAGACCTCTGTGTAACCTGTTCAGTTTATAAAATCACTAATTTTATAGCATACACAAATATTAACTTTACGGTACAAAAAACATGGCTTTTCCAGACAAATATCAATGTTTCAAATTACCGCAAGACTCACAAAGATGAAAAGGAAACAGAATTAGTAACAAGTAACACTGCCGTTAATACTTTGATTTGATTGAAGGGATATTTGTATCCTCAGCAAACCCAAAATACTTAAATTCAGAGTGGTCAGCACATTTTGTCTGAAAATAAACAACATACAGCAAAGTTTCATTTTGAATAGCAGGATGTGCTAGAAAGCACTGTGGTGCCACAGGTCAAGTAAAAGTGCAATGGTTCATACTTGGCTTTCCCTGCTTTTTGACTTTGTCAACTTACTGTAACTTGAAACATGATTTTATTGTCTAAAATGATTTTATACATCCTGTTGTTCTTGGTTCTGTGGAATAAAATGCAACAGCAAAAAAATGAAAGCGGAACTGCTCACCTGACAGTAGCAAAGATATGCTGAGATTCTAGCTGTATTCTGTGTTATGTTTGAACGCAATACATCATTGTTTACAGTATGTTAAAATGTATGGCGGTATGCTTTCAACCAAGTCTTTTGTGTTTGAAAGTATACAAATATACTTTACTTAACTTCACTGTTCCAATGATGCCCTGTGGATGATACTCATTTTATACAAAACGTGTGCATTTTCATGTTTCTGTAACCTCAAAAGCTAAAATCTAGAATAAAATCTATTTTTAAAATATGAATTTTGTTTGAAACCCTTTAAAATTTTAAAGCACCTAGTGACAACTTGACTGGCTTGGAATTAGGATGAAGTTAATCAGCATTTTAATTCCTGCCTGGAATATCAACTACCTCATCCAGAAATCAAGCAAGTGTATCATACTGCTTTAGACAAAAGTAGAGATGACCTACTTTTTAGTTTAATCTCTGTACGGGATTGCATATGTTTGGTATCACATTGTATTCCTTTGAAACTACAAAGGAGGTCCAAAGTATATGTTAGAGGCATTAAAACGTTTGTTACACTAGTTGATACTCACCAAGCATGTTAGCTTTAATTAATGCAATTACACAATTAACACATTCTTAAACAAAAAATTACAGGGCAAAATTATTAATATGCTCTATAGAAACCACTTATATTAATTGTGGAAATAATTCATTTCTATTATAGAAAAGCGTGTATTATGCAACAAATGGATGGCTTCAGACATTGTGACATTTACGGCACAAATGTACGTGTCACGGGCGATTTATTTTTCTCCGGCGACGGGCTGTAGCTTAGTGACGATGTGGAGTGCCTGCCGCCAAGGACAGCCGCGTCTCAGGATGAGCCCTCATGTCTGCGTCTCCTGCAGAGGGGCCTGATTCTGACTCACTTCCCTCCGGAGGGTTCTATAAACAGCCTGGCATGGCCGTCCCTCGGTCCTGAGCTGGCTGCAGGAAGTGCACGGCACGTCACATGGCCCAGATTCGTCCTCATATTTGCCCAGCGTTGCGCCAGGGCCCCCGCATTGGCAGGGGTCTTAAGAATTTTGAGCATCCAATCAGGCGCTGGATGAGAGGGGAAGTGATGCGTGTGCTCCAGGACGTCCGTGGCCCCTCTGCATGTCTGCGTGCGCATGCAGGGACAGCACTGCTGACACGTCTAGACTGTTGTTATCATGCTGTCTGGATTCTTGGTTCCAGCCCAGTCCCGGAGTGAACCAGATGCTTACTCTCATTAACAAATGTGTGGCAATTCAAATACATGGTTATTTAACTTGGAGGGCCATGCAAAAAAAAAAAAAAAACAAATAAAACGGAAACATACTTCAGAAATTTAGAGTGGGATTGCAGGACCAATGCAAATTTGAGATGAATAAAAAGAGATTAGTAGAATAAGTGACTGTTACTAGAGAACAAATGAATTCCTTTTGAAATGAATTTATGTGAAATATACCAAATTTATGGCATACTAGAAAGAACAGATTTAGATAGCAGGTAAAACCACAAATCCTATGTATGCACATTGGTACCAATACAAATAGTTTAAATTCAAGCACATTTTATTCCTTAAAGCTCCCCGTCCTAGTTAATCTTATTTCAAATGAAACCTTTTCAGATTATGTCATTCAAGATGAAACAGAACACAAACTCACAAAAATGAAATATGTTATGGACTATATATGACTGTTGCTATGAATAAAATAGCATGCAGACCCATAATTTACACATTTTACTTCATTGCATGTGTACCCAATTAACTCAACTGCTCGGACAAGACAAATGGTCACAACCTCAGTTACAAAGGCCTTGGCTCCCTTTTTTGTTATTAGCACAAAGCTGTTTATTATTTGCTTGCCTGATAATAATTTGGTACTAAAAATACTTATGATGGTAATAATTCTAATAAGTAAGAACACCTTCAGATTAAATAACTGAGTGGGAAAATACAATTTTAAAGGTAACTCAGAGTCTGTAGCTGTATTGCTTAATCAAGTAAAGTTCATTTTTAAAATGTCATTAGAGAGAGACAGCAGTATGATTCAAACACTAATATACACATTGCTGGAGATAAAGGAGAATCCCCTGAGGTCACCATATTTCAAGGGAGTGTCAGCAAGAAAGGAATATGCTGTAGTAATATAGGAGGTTAAGGGGAGGTTGTGAGACCCATCTGTCAAGATTCTACATTAAGTATTATGAGGACCCCCTAAGCCAATCAGAGTGAACAGTGTTAGTGGCATGTGTAATAAGGCAAAACTCTGTGACATAAATATATAAGCAGAACAATCACATTTCATTTGCATTTGTCTTTGTGAAAAAGCGAAGAAAGGGCTTGACTGGGGAAATCCCTCATGATAACGATACTTGCGCATGTCTAGGTCTCCTGTTCTAAAAGGATAACCTTGAAATTATTTTTTTAAAATCAATACTGCTGTTCATGAGTGTTTCCTCTCTTTGGGGCTCTTCAGCCTGGTACATGGCAGCACAGACATAGAGGGCAGCAGGTTTCTGCTCTACCCATCCCCCTGCCTGGAGTAAAGGTGGTGCTGTATAATCTCAGCCGTTGGCCCCTGCTCTGGGAAGGTGAGCGGGTTGGTGTTCTCCTCCCCCCACGGTTGCAGTGTGCCTGTCGTCTGCCTCAGTCTGCCACGCCATCTGGCCCTGGCCACTGCTCTCGCCTTTTGTCACGCGGATGTTCCCCATCCCTTTACGGTTCAAGATCAAGTTGCCTCTTGGTGCATTCATTAACTTATTCCCTGGTAAATTAAACCTTCGCCGCCTGTGAAGGGGTATCAATGCAAATGCGCAATGTGCACGCAGACGAAATCAATGTCGCCACAGCACAATTGGGGGGTTAATTATTCTGATTCATAAATTCAAGTGAACCACAGCAAAGCATGCATGAATATGACCAATAACCGCAGGGTGTTAGCAAGCAGGCGTGACACATGCAGCCATTTAAATTGATATGTGGCCTCAGACTCGAAAAAACTACCTGGAAAGAAAAATATGCACCCCTCATATATACATACAAGCAAAATTTGTCCTTTATATTTATATACCTGCCTCTTCCGTGCTAATGTAAGCATTTGTGTGTGCATGGGGGAATTGGTCCAGATTATACTGATGCTAGCTTTTGTGGAATACTAAGATATGACCTAACCTATATTTGTGCTGCCCTTGATTTGTGTTCAGATATGGCTCCTGCCTCTGGTCCTTGGGGGGATGTTCCCATTGTACAACACAGAATGACAGCCACCGCATACTCCAGGGCCACATTAGCCACCAGTGCTGCGGGATATTAAAATGAGGCTGAGTCTGGGTTTGGACCAAATGGAAAAATAGTTAGGTCAAGATTTCAAATGGGCCCTCTTCTACTTAAAAAAAAAAACTATTCCTAAAGATAATGGTAAACCTATTTACCTCCTGAATATCATTGTGATTGTATGTGTGATCTATTCAAAAATTCCACATTGGCTTTACAGAAAGACAAAACCAATGAAGGATGTTTGGTTTCTTTTTGTCTGTGCCACCTTTTTTGGGCCTGTCTGTTTAGTGCATATACATATAGATGTGTTCGGGGGTTCTTGATGAATTCCTGACTGCCTGTTTATTTAGAAATAAAACAAATAATTTTACATTAAAAATTTCTGTCAGATTGATTTATTAAATGAAAAAAAATGATGTGAATATCCTTTATACCTTTTGGGTGCTGCTAGGTTCTGAGTGGTGGTCCTCTCACATTAAGCTGTGTTTAAAGATTCAGAGATGTGACTGAGCAGATCAACCAGATCAATTTATTTCAGAAAGAACTGGTGGAAAGCATGATTTGGTGAAAAATAAAATACCCTGTCAATACTAACAAAAAGCCTCCTCTGAGGAATCACGAGTGGAACTTCACACCCACAATCTCTAGATCACAGGAATCTACCCAAGTAAAATACAAACGCAAAAAAAATATTTATAAGTACGCGTATCAATTCAGGGCTACTTTGTAATTAAACACCTGAACTCCGCATTGAAGAAGTGTAATTTAGTGACATGCAGGGTGTGAGAGAGCGCATCACAAGAAAGGAGGTGGGAAATGAGAGGAATGCCAGTCACACTCGGGAAACAGCGACACTTTCTCTTTCGCTTTACTGCTCTGAAAGGTGACAGTCGGCAAGACAGCAGGAAGTGATGGAGACTTTATGGAAGTTTCAAAAAAATTCTTTGCTTCAGCATGAAAATGATTTTATTGGGTTAACGCAGACCATCAAGGTTGCGAGGTGAAATATGTTGTTAGGCCCTAAATCCTTTCTGCAGTGTCCCATTGACAGAGACACCACAACTGCCACCTTCTCTGGGGGTGTTAGATGCATTTGGTTTGTCATTTGCGTGGATCAGGGTTTCATTCACAAAGAATGGCCATCGGTGATAAGGGAGCAGGTCTCAGCTGGAAACTTAGCATATGTATGTATGTTTGCTGAATCTTAAGTAGACCCCGTAAAAGAAGTCTGGTCTCCACTGGTTAAATTATGAAGAGGCACTGGTTTTGCTGAATATTAATCTGAAGTCCTAAACTGAATTAGTCTCTTTCTTTGTGAAAGCAAAAGCCTACTACTGGATTTCTCTGGGGAACATTTCCTTTGTGTCACACACAGACACTGTCACTGAGATTGAGTAGTGGTTTAATGATGTAGATGCGTGTGTATTGTCAAATGTAAGGGTTCATTTTTTATATTTTTGTAGAAACTGCTTTCATAAATATGGAAATTTTGAGGCCATCTCTTGTGAGCTGAAAAAGTGAATACATATTGAAATACATTAACAAGCTGATTACTTGAAAGAAATAGAAAAACGCCAACATTTCTTCAGGAGGAACCTGAAACTAAGCAATTTATTCCATACGGTGTGCATTCTGGATGCAACATCTTATCAGAATAAAATCTGAAAACAAGAACATAGCAAATTCAAAATAAAAACAAATTTACCATCTAAAGGATGAGCCCAGAAATTGAACAAGATGTTATTTCTCTAAATGATTAGGGTCATGTTTAAAGTTAGAGTTATGTTTAGGATTAGACAATAGCCCTATGTAATTTCATATTTTTAATATCTTGAATTTTAAATCAGTTCAATTTCAGATTTACTTGAATATTTATATAATTGAATAATGAAGGGATTGTCATACATCAGACAGCCTGGCACAGTTTTCTCAATGTTTTTAGTTGTTTTTAATGTTTTAGTATCATGCGCATTCTAATTTTTGGATGAGAGTACACATCGAGAGAGCATTGAGGGAACACCACTTCACTGATGTGGCATATTTAAGTATTTTATCCTCTGTATTTGATGACATGAGTGACACATTCTCATAGGTACAAAGGAAGAAAATACTGTCATTACATAGTCAGGTCATTTTGTTCAACCACAGTTCTTCCTGAGTAGAACTTTGTTATAAGGTAAGAAAATGTGAAATTAATGCAGGTGGTCAAAAAGCCTCACAACAGTTCACATTTCCTACCCCTATTACCCTGTGTAAGCAATGGTTTAAGAAAAAGAATATATCATTAAATGTGTCAGAAAAATTATTTTAGATTTTTTATCCTGGATACAACTAGCCAATGCGAAACACACACACACACACACACACACACACACGGATTCATGTTGACAAGGTGTGTGGCACAGTCCATGGGGTGTGCATATTAATCAAGCTGATTCCCCCTGTGTGGTTGGTGGTTTGATCCCTACCATGACTCTCTGTGTTGTGATTCCCTTTCTCTGAATAAAGGGAAAATAAAGGGAAAAATAAATAAGGGGAAAATAAAATAAAGGGGAAACATATGAAAGGAGGATGGGCTATCTGCTCTCCAAAAAAATTGAATTCATATGTATCCACACTGGTTAAGACAGTGATCAAACTAACTTCGCACACACCCACAGTCAATGCCTATACACAGCACTCACTTTCTAAAAATACTCCTGCAGACAGCTCTTACTTACAGACATGCACATTGCTCACACACTGAAAAACAGATACACACAATGCTCATGTTCTTAAAAGGCTCTGACGCTACTCGCATGCACACTCAAGTTACGAGCGTGCACTCAGAGAAGTGCGTCTACACACAGCAGTATCACTGAATCATCACACAGACTAACACGACGAATTTGTCACTTTGTGTAAGATGCCACTACACCCACTGTTTTTGAGCAGTAGTAACTGGGAACCGTGCCTCTGGCATGTTCTGTCTGTGTGACGCATGGCTCTCCTAAAAACACGACTACAGTCGAGTGAGGCCTCCTTCAGCTCTACCCATACTGTGCCAGGAAACCCCTGCCCAGGATCTTAAGCTCTGCCCCAGCGGAAATTTGTGGTCCTCAAAAACATTCCCAGGAGGACAAAAAAGTTTGGGTAAACATTCCTTTCAAATTCGTTTGTCCCGTTTCCTGGATGTCCTTCGAATGCTAGCTTTACGTCACAAGGAATATTGCAAAAATGGCCCCTGAACATCTTTACATCTTTCAGGTGTATTACTGAATTTACCAACAAAAAAAAAATGTAATTGTGGATGCTCACTGATATTAATTTTAACAGGGCTGTTAGCAATGCAAAACAATTCTTCTGTTTCAATACTGTATTTCAGAACATTCTTACACATAATGCAGATACTATGTGTACCAATAACAAAATAATAACGATCAGAGAACATAGCCAGTGAGGGACCTGCCTGGGACCTTTCTCTGTGACTTTCACAAAGCATGTTCAGAGCAATGATATTTTCTGGGGAAAGTTCTTATCATAATATTATTTCACAACCAAATGTGATTCTAATGAGAGTCATCCCCAATGTTCTGGAAATATTTTGTGTTGGCAGGGACATCAGTTCCTTTAGCTCTACGCTAGCTTTCGGTGTTAGTTATAGATATGAAGCATAACTGAAACTTCCAACTCTAAAGAGATGCATGAAGCATAAGGAGGAATAAGCCAAAATAGATTGAGACTTTACTTTTTTGTATAATGTATATTTATCCATTAGACAACTAAGTCTGGCAGTTCAAGTGTTAACAGTGCTCTGTACAGAATTAGTGAACACATTTTGTATTACGCTCCCTGTTTTTCTATTAGAAGTAATGGTCTGAGTAGTGCTGCCTAAGACAAAATTTAACCAGCACTACAACACTCTGGGTACCAATTGTTTGCATGGGAATACTTTCAAGGGGTGAAATAAAGTGCACTCGCTGCTCAGTGGTAATAAAATGACAGAGATATTTGCTTACATTCAGTGGGGAAAAAACACGCTAACCCACATTTTATTTCTTACACATCAAATTATAATCAGCAGTGACTCAATTAGATGCCTGTCTGTGACCAATGTAACTTCCCCTGTCAGACTTTGTGGAACTCTGTGGCTGAGCTCTAATTTCCTCTGCGTGGTGGCATTTCCATGAAATTCAGAACATGTGAGAGCGTTTGGTTAAAGAAGCCCTTTTTAGCGTGGAGAGGAATAACCCAGGGGTTGAGCTGGAGATGGGTGCAGTAATGAGAACACAATCAAAGGCCTGGGTTAAGGCGAGGAAGCAAGGCGTCTCCATGTGCTGTAATTCCCCTAATTGACTCCTGAACTGTTTTCTTTATTTATTACGGAGTGATTTTCCCAGAGAGCTGTGCCGCTCAATTAGGGCCCCCCCTTAGGGTAGGAGACGGTCCGCTCTCCTTAAGGGGCATCAATCTCAGCTGGCAGGTTCACCACCTCTCGAGAAACAATCGTTTGTAACCTAGCTCAAGTGCCAGCTTTAACTATGTCAGCAATTTAAATCTAGTCCAGCTAGTCCAACTCGGCTTGCTCCTCGGTAACTATTCAGCATCATGTGGTGCATGTTGTGCAATCTTTGGAAGAGTTACAGTATTTTTATATTGCATTTTTAAAATGTATGATCTACTATGAAGATACAGGCAAGCTAATCTAACAATAAAACAATACAGAAATCATTCCACCAGGGGAAGATAAAATCAAATTCCATTCAGATGACCATCTTGTTCTAGTTGTGTCCTGTCAATGTGACTTTACCAAACAGAAATACTGTTGCTCTGCAGTTTGGTCCATCCTTTCTTAAAATGGAACACTCTTAAAAATGCAAAAAATAATTCTGTTGATATATTCATCCATGTTGCATTTACTCTCACTTCAATGTGAATTTTCAGGAATGCGTACATGCCAGCCTTCCACTGGAAATACAGAAAGCCCTGTGTGCATGCTGCAGTGTTTATTTAACACCTTTCGCATTTAAGTTGGCATAGATGAAGTTTCAAACACTTAGTTTTATATCACTAGGAAGCATAAAAACTATTTAAGCATAGTGTTATTTCATTTCCTGAGGTTAGGATCATATAAATACATAAAAGTACAGATTGGACTGTTTATTCCCTCAGTTCATATCAGGTATCCAGGTCCTCCTTAAAAAAAGAGTTGACCCTCAATGAGGCTCTCTCCCAGATAAAAAAAATTATGAAATATCACAAACCACTTTAAATCATGTAATACAGGATGTTTAGGATCACTTGCCGTAATACATATAGTCCAGTACTTTACATTAAATTAACTCAGTAACTACAGTAAATAAAAAATAAACACACTTATTATTTATTATTATGTCACCCATTGAGATTTTATCAAGGTGTATATAGGGATATTTATGTTTAGACATGCTATATTTTTGTATCATAGGCATAATTCCAAGTTTGACACGTTAAATACATAATAAGGGGCATACTGTAGTTGTTAACCCATTACTGTAGTTATTAACGGCAAGATCACCCATAATACATGTACTATGGCAATTGCAAATCATGGAATTCAAAATTAAGATTTATATAAAAACACATGGCCCAGACATTTTGAATTATTCTGATAGTAGTAGTATGTTTACTTTATTTCTGCTCTGATACATTTTTTTTCACATTCAAGATGATTGTAGAGTAGTAGACTAAAGAAAATTCAGAGAGCCTTTAGTTTTGGATTTTTACATTTACAAGAAATGCCACTCATCAATTAGCGTCCCTTTGGTCAGCCTCTTTTCTTTGGTTTTGGTTGCATGAATAACTATTATAGAAAGCTAGAGAAAGCTAGTTAAACCTGATTCCACCTAGGGGCAGGTGGCTTGCCTATATGCTGTGATAGCATCTCCAAACACAGAAATGACAGCACAGATTGTTTGCAGTCGGCCACAAGGTCCAACCTTACCTTAAACTAATAACTGCAGTGACATTCCTTTCTTTGACATTTCTTTGTCAAGAAAAATTCTCAATTCATTAAGGAAAAAAAAGTAGCACTCATTTTTTCACAGCAACCAAAGTATATGATAATCCAAGAACATTCATTAAAATAAATGAAATCCAGAATCCATGATTATTTATTGCTGACAATGACTTAATATTTAATAACCATACTGTTGAAGATACGTTTACTGTTTCATTGTGCATTAATTCCAAGCAAAGCATTATAAGAGCACATAATATTGGATTTTACCATTAAAATATTTTGAAAATCATGAGGCATCAAAGAAAACCAGAGCATCTTTTAATGCAGTATTCTTTAATGTCACACCTTTTTCCTGCAATTCCTATGACATCATAACATTCTATTCTATTGATATCATATGATATTGAACATAACATGTATGTCATGCAGTACTGGGGAAGGTGGAACAGAGAGAGTCTGATGTAGCCAAAGCTTTTTTCAATGCATTCAGTGAACCATTTCAAATATAACTCACTACCAACTGTGAGGGGTGTAGACTGCAGTACTTCCTACCCCGAGTGTATTTGTTAAAAATTGAGTTTGCCAATTCTCTGTAGGGAATGGCTAGAATTAGAATGTCTGTGATTCACTTTGGTTCCGTATTAGCCCTAGCCCTTAATTCTGAGTGCAATAAGAGACAAACTCAGGTTCTGATAGGGCATATGAATAGTCCCTTAATCCTTCTTGACCATCTAGACTGCCCAGAGGTTTCTCCAACCAAAACCACGCCTGAGCCAAATACATTTTCATATTTGTTGTTTCCCCTGTACAAATAGTATTCTTGTTATCCTTGCTGAATATGTAATGATTCCAGTGCTTCTAAATCCCTCCCCCTTTAAGCCATATAACCATAAATCCTTCCAACCAATGCAGAATCAGTGATAATATATTAAAGTGATGTCACAAATGTAATCACTCCAGGCACCAGAATTGTTACCTTTTCAAATTTGCATTCATCCGAGCAGCCCAGTGCCCCAGACACTGAACGCAGATGTCTGTCTGTGTCGGATGATCCCTATGACCCCCCACACTGCCACACCCCCATCCCCCCAGTGATGCGTGGAGATTCCAGTGTGGAGAGGGGGGAGGGGTTATAAAGGGAGCGACTCCATCAATGTTCCCTGCTGACTCCAAATGGTAACTGAAAGAAGGTCTGTCACTGCACAAATCAGTGAGCAGAATTGGACATTACACTCATTCACGGCTGAGACACATGCAGTTTGGAGGATATGTTCTCCCAAGTGAAATGGAAATGGCTTTGTTTGCATTTTTTTGTGCACTATCGCATTGATATGCAACTCAGCCACCCAATAAAAACTAGTTTCATTCTGTGGAAAGGATATCTACTCTATATTGTTTGTATTGACTGTCAGTCAATTGAAAAGAAGCAAATGGGTACATTCATATTTGGACAGATTATTTTTTTTAGAATTTAATTTTGCACAAATAATATGACTGTGCTCAGATAATGAGCCGTGATAAGAATAAGTGAATTGAATCGACAGAATGTTAATTTACTTTAAACACAATGAGTTTCCAACCACCATTGTTTTCATGAAGACATGTTTTAGTCAAACATCTTGAAAGGCTTCATTTTTGGCCAACTGCCACAAACTCATAAATTTGCCTCATCCTTAGAATCTGGTTCATATCGTGGTGTGCATTGTCAGGCATTGTATGCTAACCCAAAAACTTATATTACAAGAAATTATATTACAAGAGGCATATTTTAGAAGTGGTGTAAATTTGATAAATTAAATTTATGGACATTTCAATGAGAACAATCATTCAGAAATACAGTTGTTATTTAAAAAAATTAATTCAACCGTAAATCAGACAAGCAGCTAAATTAGACATAATGTAGGTAGTATAAGTTAGTGGTATAAGGCATCCAAATGATGACAGATTGTAAAAATAATTCAGTGTGATAGAAAAATGAAACATTAAACATTGAAATATTAAATTTTTTAAGATCTTAGCATTTGGGGGAAATATTTGATTTGTGGTGGGTTTTAGGTTTCTGACTGAATATGCAAAGCAAGTGTTCTCTTGTCTACAGGAAATATACACAAAGCAATAAGAACAGACCCCATTTAAGGCATCAAATAAAAAAATGTTGCAAACACCTATGTTCAAGGCTTCAGAATTTAAATAAATCAACACAACCCTTAAATGTAACTGTATAGCTACACATAGTGCAGTGTTTAGTTTTGAGATGACAATGCGAGAAAATAATATTTGTAGAATACAATGTTTGACTGAAAAGTGTGTTGAGAGCTCCCTGCTTCTTGGCACAAAAAGACAAGAGTGAGTCACTGACTTTGGAACGGGAAAGCCAGATTTATAAACTCTGGGAGCTCCTCGTATGAGCATTAACATAGCATCTGCTAGTGTCTGATTGTTCTGCATTCAAATTAGGCTTGGGGCTCTCTCATCCTGTTCAGAACAGAAAACTGGCGTCCCTCTCCCAAACAGATTAAACCAAGCAGTCTGTGGCAAGCAAAAAAACTGCAGTTTTCCTGCTAAGAGGAATTGCAGCACACACCATATCTCACCCAGAGGTTAGCAAACAGCCCTGCACGCATCGTTCATACTGAGCATGTGCAGCTTGCCTCAGACCTCAGTGCTCGTTTTACACTTCCTAGTTGTCTCTAGGATAGGACCTCAGACTGATGGCCATTTCAGGAAAAGTAATGATGACCAGCGTGGGCCCTGATCCGCTACTTTAAATCATGTGAAAAATAATAAAACACATGTTTTGTATTTTTATGATGCTTTTGCATGAATTCTGTGGTGTGTTCTGTTCTCATCAGGCTTCTTTTTTATTATTTTCTATATTAATCTAGGGAAATCTGAAGTGTAGCCTTTCTCACCAACATAACAGTTGGTTCTGACTAGCATAGCTGTTCCAGAGTATCACACAAAGAGCATCCTTTAGAACCCCTTTCCAACAAAAACCCATTGTGAGCAGTTTCTCAAGTCCCAATGTGGTTTAAAATACAAACCAGTCTGCATAAAACAAAACGAAAATGAAAGATCAAAAAAAGGTTTGTCTTGCATCATCGACCACAACCTTTGGAAACATGCTTCCTATTTTTAATAAGCTTCTGCCTCCAATTGCTTATCTTTCCAGGTAGGGAAGTTAGTTTTTGTAGCTGCACAAATCGGCAGAACGTTCGTTTCATGTGTTTTATCAGTGATTAGAAATAATACTGAAGCTGGTATCAGGAACTCTGTCATAATAATGAAATTAAAATAGAACCCCCTTTATAAAAAAGACGGCGTGTAGATGGATGTCTGAGGGGTGGTCACACAAATAAAACAAACCGACGAAGGAATTCTGACCATGTTCCCAATCGCTTTGACATCACGCCTGACAATGTCCCCAGTTAACTGAGCCCGGAGATTTATTATAGATACAGATAGATATGGGGTGGGAGGGCCCTGTCCCACGCTTGCCGTCAGACACTGGCAAAATGAAAGACATTGTGTGGGCGTGATGAATGTGTCATTGTCCGCGCCGCGTGGCTGGAGCACGTCTGCTGGGTGACCCATTCTTGACTTTGCGGGTGGTGCGTGACAGGGTATGCGGCCAGAGTCAGCACTGTGAAAGGTTAAACGCAGCGCTCAGTAGGCAGCCCAGCGCCGAGACGCGGCCACAGAGCTGAATCGCCTCATTGAGATGCGCCGTGTCTCCGGAATCGAGACAGCAAAAGCATGCGCCACGTCCATCCATATAGGCATTCAGTTAGAGAATATTTATGCCGATTATTAATCAGCGATTATTATAGTTATTAAACATCAGTGGTTGTTACACACAGGCACCTATGCCTGCTGTAATGTTACGTTTAAGGAGTGGTGCTCTTGCAAGGAGCTGCCATGTAGCTATGCATAAAATGGCAGTTAAAAATCAAAGCTAACATTCCATCTCACCTCTCCGTTTAAGTTTCTTTCTCAGTGCTTCCCTGCACTTGGTTTATTGCCGTGAACTTATTGAGCATTGTCTCAAACAGAGAGTGAATAGCTTCCCATTCGTCCTGAGTAGACAACTGGGTTAGGAAATAAATAAAACAATACTTGGCATTGAACTAAAGCTGGAATAGTGGTAGGAATGCTAATAAGGCCCAAGCAAGAGGGATGGAGGGGCAGCAGAGAGTGGGGGAGGGTCAAAAATTGACTTTGTAGGCTGCAATTGTCGTTTCTTTCCCCCAAAAGAGCCACAATGGTGCATTTAATAATAAAAACACAATCACTCACGACCGAGACGCCACCGTCTCTAGACCTGGCACGGTGTTGAGGGTGGCGGGCGCCCGGGCACAGCTTGGTGCTCCAATGCCAGGGTAGAGAGGCCAGGCCACGGCTGTCAGCCGAGGATCTTTTCTCTCTTTGTGACAATACAGCCGTTCAAAATGTTACTCCTTGTAGTAACACAGAGATGCATTTCTCAGACTGAAGAAATGTGGATTTTAATTCAGGGTCGGCTAAATATAAACGCTAGCCCTTAACTGAAATACTTCAGTGTTCACTGGCTGCTTTGCTATACTTTCCTCATGCATATTTTCCCCATCACAGTATTTTCTAATTTCTAATTTAACCGTCTCTGTTCGTATTCTGTCCTTTTTAGGGAAATTCATATTGCATCTTTTCCCTGGTATTGATGCAGGTTAAGCCATTCCCCTGAATGTTTCACCACTGTCTCAGACTTCCAGCTGCAATTTTGTTGCATTAAGACTACATGCCAGGGGCACTTCAGTTATGTCAACAGAATTGCCTTGCAATGAAGGTCAATATAATGAGACAGCTGAGGACTGTGGGCAGACAGCGGTCTGAGTGTTATAGGGAATGGGAAAGAGGAACACAAGGTGAGTCAGAGTGTGCAGGCAGGGACAATGGGCCTCCATCACGAAAGTAGAGTAAACATTTTCCCAGAATACTGCTGCCTCCCAGACAGTGGTATATAATTTCTCCAGTCTGAGACAGACGGAGCTCTTTCGACATTCGTCCTGCCTCCTGGAGCAAACACGTCTTGGGTGGTAAATGCATGTACCAATGACCTTGGGAGTTTTCATCACTGTTAGGCGCTTATCTGTGTTGTTTACAGCCCAAATAAGTACGGTCAAATGGGTAAACACATTTAAAAGAAGTGCCACGAACAGTTTTGAGGGCAAAGCCCTTTTTCAGATGTTAAGGAACAAAACTAAAAAAAGCAACGGGCAGTAAAATGGGAGCTTTTTTGATTCATACCTGGTGTGAAAGGTGAGCAGGCGTATCTGGCGCGTCTGATAGAAAATGGCGTGCAGCTGCTCGGGAGCAAAGGAAAGTTTAGCAGCCTGCGGTTGGGAGAAGAATGCAGAGGCAGGAGGGAAACTGAACCCCACAGCGTTGCCATGCCAAGGTCTACTGCCGCCTCGCTCTCAGCTTACTGTCGCTGTAAAGTGATGCCGCTCACAAAAGACCGACACAGGTCCCGAAAACTCAACTTCTCACCATAACGCTATCTAAAATTCTCTGTCTTGAAGTGATCAATGTGTGTGTGTGTGTGTTTCTGTGCATTCACTGGCGTCTTTCACTATGTACCACTACCTTCATGTACAAAGAATTTTATTCTTTGAAGAGCTGATAAGCAGTGAAGAATCATAGCTTCAATCAGCCATGCTCTCTTTGCTGAAGTAAAATGCTAATTCAGTTCAACACCCAGGACTTTAAGGTACACACATTTTTCTAACTGACATAGACATTTCCAGTTCACCTTAGTAAAGCAATAAAAGGGAAATAATTATTCTCAGTTTTTTGGAGTATAAACGAATGTCCTGGCATATTGTTTTTTCTCTGGGGGAAATGAGAGCTTGGATCTGCTGACAGATTTTTCTGTAATGTTGCATGAGCATCGTTACTAGGAGACAGGAAGTAATTATTTACAGCACACTAGTTCATGCGGTTGGATTCCTTTTTACACCATGATTGTGTGCGTATGTGTGTTTGTGCGAGGGAAAACTGCTCAAACTTAACTGTGTTGTTTCCTCACTAATTTAACAGAACCCTGGAGGAGACTTAAGAGGCACCTGAGCAACAGCCAGGAAAGGAACAAACAAAATCTATAAATCATTCAGAAGGAAAAGAGGTTTGATTGCATCACTGTTTGAATTTAACTGTTGCAGTTAACTAAATTGCACAGAATGAGATCATACTTGAACAGAAGGGGGGGAAAAAACCCTGAAAACTTCAGCTAATGCACCAATACGACCCCTAAAAGTGAACTAATGATTCACATATTCAAGCTTAATAGCTGTGCGTTAGGACGTATTCACCCTGCCAACCTTGTTTGGTAATAAGAATACAAATAACACTCCTATCTGCTTTTTACGTAGTTATCTTAAATTTCGGCCATCACAGTTGCACACTTCTTAAGGGAAATCCATTTGTTGTATGCAGGCAACATCAAACCATCACAGTATGTTCTTGGGCTTATTATACACAGTTGAATGAAAATGTACTGGATCGATGACACATTTTTTTTGTTGTTTGACTCTGTACTCCAACACATTGGATTTGAATATTATGTAAAATTTGAGGGTATTTACATCCATGGTTATCCCTGTAAGAATTACAGCCCCTTTAATACAGAGCCCCCCATTTCATGGAAACAAAAGTAATGGAACAAATGAACACTGACTGAAATAGAAGTCATATATAACACTTGGTTGCAAATCCTTTTCACTGGATGACTGCCTGAAGTCGGTGACCCATAGACAGCACCCGACGCCGGGTATCTTCCCATACGATGGAGAGGGAGTCACAGGGACGGAGGCTGCGCAGACTGGGGCAGACGCAGTCACGCTCCCTTGACCCCGCAGCTCCAGGGGGCGGGAGGCTGTGGTGAGCCCATGGCTCCAGACTGCTGGACAGCTGGGGGGGGGGGGAGCAACTGTACCAGCATGGGAGAATCTGCTGCTTAGTGTCAATCTCATGAGGAGGCGGGTGTCCAAGAGGAGAGTTTGGGAAAGCATTCACACTCCTTCCCATTTCCCATTCAAAATCTACGCCAGCAAGCGCCCATGCTGGTTCTAGGGTCTGGAGCCCATTTTAACATAACAAAATCCCTGGCTTTTAAGACCGAAGTAGAGGGAAGAGGAACATCAGGTTGGAAGAGTCGTCTTTTTTTTTGGAATGTCAGTGTTCTAGAACTTTCAATTATCAGCAGTGATCGTTATATCAGCATTAGAATAAGAACATTGTGATCCTACACCTTATAAAGGGTTAAGTTGAAATCATAACAAGGGATGCCCAGGAAGAACATACAGGTTACTGTGTCATGATTTCTAGTAAGAACTTTCTGGTCAGAAGTCACCATGCTAAGGCCAAGTATGACAAAGCCATTCTTTGGATGAGCTACAAATTTTAGCATAGCTACCAGATCCTGGCAATAAATGTGCAACACTCAGGTCCGGCCACAAGGTTTTATAACAGATTC
Organism: Anguilla rostrata; assembly: GCF_018555375.3. NCBI lineage: Eukaryota > Metazoa > Chordata > Actinopteri > Anguilliformes > Anguillidae > Anguilla > Anguilla rostrata. The sequence goes on from NC_057946.1 coordinate 19,600,649, forward strand.
TGTAAGCACCAGACACAAAAACTGTGACTAATATTGTGGCTGCGGTTGCGGATGTTGAAATAACACTTTTAAGCATTACAAACTCATATGTAACTGGATACCAACAGCAAACAACAAACTAAATAACAACAGAAACAACAACAGAGGTACAAACAACACAATACTCAAAAACATTTTCTTTATATCATTACTAGATTTTAATATAAGAAGGCTGTGAATCTGGTCACAACATTCAAATGATAGCACTATTCAGCATCAGTACATAAAATAAAATATAACAACACATAACTGATAACTGCAGCAATGTAAGTTTTTGCATATGTCAAACATACAGTACATTTACAAGATAGATACAAATGAAAAATAATGTGCAAAAATGTAAAACATTTGCTTTGTATACTGAGGTATTTAAATCATGCTAGTACTAAAGTTCCAAAGCAAAAAAGAAAAGCAAAATAAAATGAGAAAGAGAAAAATATACTTAAATAAAAGCTGCAGTAAGAAAATAAAGTTACGCAGTAAGAAATTAGTGTTGCAGAAATGCTGCATTCATTAACTTAGTGGTAAAATGGTTACGCTTTCCTCCAGCCCCTGAGTCACCATCAGGGCTGTCCAATCACTGAACAGAATTGGGTTCAATTTAGACTTTCAGGTTTCTCATACCTTCTGAGAACATTTGATTGGCTGGCAGGTTGACTCTGTCGTGCGAACAGAGCATCGCACAGATTCAGTGATGGACTCCTCCATCTTCTTAATCCCTCAGTACCAGCAACCAAGAGACAGATTTTCTGCAGTCACATGTCTTTGTCATCACAAGCTTTAGCTGTGGACAAGTGCGCATTCCCATTCATCTTTCAATAAGTTTCATTATAATGTGTGCAACTGCCCAAATTCTTGTACTGTACATGTGACCAAATAACAAAGCGTATGCAAATAAAAAAAACCAATCAAACCATCCAAACAAATACCAAAACAGGAACAGCAAAACGCTGCAGCAGTACATTGTAATAAAGGCATTGTTAGGGAGAGCTGTGATGTGAAATTGCTATTTAATGGGAAACGATTAAAATATGAAATAATATGTGAGTAAATCCCTATAATAGGATAAGGATTTATACGGGCTTCTGAACTAGCTGAACTACATTCAAGAGGAAATAAAATTCAGGTTTTTTTATCACTGAAAAATCTGTGCTATGGCGAGGTCATTATGCAGTAAAATGGTGCAAAGCCCAGATAAATCAGGCCAGCAGTCCAGTATGTTTGCTCCACATGAGGTGTCGTGTAAAGAACAGGTTAGTGAACCCAAGTAGGGCACAGGCTAGGGGGGGTGGGGGTGGGGGTAAAAGGACTGGGGGGGAGCAATGGCTTTGCACCTGTGTCTGTAATCACTTGCAGCAGGCCAAGACAAACCCCTGCCTGGACAAGAGGGTACCTTGTGCCTCAGCACACGTGAGAACCTCCAGAGGGTCCGGGCCATGCGGTTTCTCACACACGTGTGTTTACACGCTCGGGGGAGGGGCTGGGAGAACATGCCTGGCATTGCCAGTCACCTTGCAAATCAGGGGCTTTTTCTTTTTTTTGTTGTTGTTGCATGCGTGTACCTATATCTGGGGGCTCCGTCAACACCTTCTGACCTCTGTGTGAAGTTACAAGGTTTTAACACGAATGCTGACATGCAGCGTCAGGCCCTGTGACACACCGCGCGAGCTGTGATTGGCGTCGGGACAAGGATACGCTCCTTAAATGCCCCGGGCGCCACGTGACGTGAGGGGGAGACGGCGGGACGCACAACCAAAAATGCCACGGGTTACTGGTGAGGCTGCTTGTAGGTCAAACAGGTTGCATGGGAAATTACAGAAGACACTGGTGAGCATCGGATGGACTTGGATTTCTAGGGTGGTATGTGACATTCTGCATTTAGCAAAGCACCAGAGACACATACTCCATGCTGTGTTACATTCTCCTTGGAACCATATGAATCTATATGCATGAAAAGGCAGAACAGGCTCCATATGACATGACAAGTACTTCAGGAGGAGGCCTGCATGGTGTTTATGCTAATTCACACTGGAGCAGAACCATTTTCAAAAATAAAATTAAAGGAACATGCACAGAATTACAAATGCCTGCGATGCTCAACACCCTTCAGAATGATGATGGGAGATCAAAGGTGCAGTAAACGCCCTCAATTAAAAGCCCTTCAGGAACACAAGATTAAAGTGAAGGCTTTTACATAATACACTCATATCCATGCATACTACATCCACTGAATGTCAAAGGAAAACCATAGTAAAATACAAAAATGAGAAATTCTCATTTTAATGAAGGCCATTAGACAGCTAATTGGACGGACATTCAGATCTCTCAAGTGTGCTATAAACAGTTCCCTTGTCTTTTGGCAAAGGACAATTTGAAAAGAATGCACTGACAACGCAATCGATAGGCGCCATTTTATAATCCCCCATACTCTCAGTGCAGGTTGGTCGCATTGGTTGCTCACAACTTTTTGCATCTCAACTCAAATGGAAATTCACAATCGACAGTCTCATCCCTCTCATCTCAAGCTTCTCACCAGATCCTCTTTCTCACCTGATGAGACCAACAAAGACACTGGCTGCGTCCTACAGGCAAATTAAAGTGTGTCTCGGCTAGACTCAGCAAAGGATGCAAATGTCTAGGAGGGTTAGTGTGCAGGGAACCAACAAACTGTTTTTTTTTTTTTTAAATAACAGCTCTCCATCACCTGTGAACCGTATTTCTTATTGACGTTACAGCAGAATAGCTCTTGTTTGATTCATGCCTAAAAATGCTTGGTTTAGTGGAAAAAACTGCATTCTGGAGTACAATTATTTTTTCTGTAAATAAATACAGAATTTAAATTACTGCCAAAAATGCTCGCAGCACAATTGTTCTTGCAGCAACCATTAAGCTTAAAAACAGTCCCTCAGTAATGTTCTCAAGTGAGTAAAATGAGCCATGAATGAGCATACAAAATGAAGGCAGCCTCTACACATGGAAAGTGTGGACTTTTTTCTACTATAAAATCACAAATTAACATAATCATAAACATAAATGTAAGCTTTAACTGCATTTTAGGTGTACATCCAGCCAAGACCACATTAGAAGATAAACATTCTTCAATGAAATGATTGGAAAATGCACTAAGGGGAATTATTTCGCCAGAGTGACAAGCATGTAAAATCGGGTAAAACCTATGCGGACACAGAAACGCTTAAAAGAACAGCTCAGCACGCCCCTTACAAACAGAAATCACGGCTCTTAGCAGGGTTTTCACTATCAGAACTTTCAGACGATCACAGAAGTTCATATTGCCTGGCAACAGGGTCACATCCAGCAAGGAGGGCGTAGCGGAGACAGTTGCTGAGAAGACCTACAGCCTAGCAACAAAGCCGTGAGGTGCAACTTCAAACTGCTTGTCTCCTGACCTCCAAAGTCTCCCATCTCCTGTCCTAACTGGCAGCAGCCCAACAGAAGCTGGCTAGAACACATGGAATGAACAAATTTTGTCCAGACAGCTGAGAGAGACAAGAAAGGGAGATTTTAATTTACGAGCAGATATCTGAGAGAATGGCTGCCCAGGTCACATGAGTGAGTTTGAATAAAAACTACTGTAGTGGAAGAGTAACACACAAGTGAATGTATCTGGGCTCTCACTCCTGTCCTTTTTACACAGTACTGTACATCCAGTAATCAGTTTTATTAATGTCAGAAGCCATATTTGAAGCTTGCGTCTCCCTGAATGCCCGCTGTGTTCAATCCATTGTCAGGTGCAATCTCTCCCCCATACACGACCATTTCAATTACTGAAAACAGCCAGTTTTGATCAATGTCAACAAGTGGCGTGGATGGTCTCGTTAATACCCAAATTTGAATTAATAATTAAACTTCACTACTAATTCAAATCCCACACTGTTGGTGTTGTGAAATGAACAGGGCTAACCTAAATGTAATAAACTTCGCACATCTGCACTCTGGGGTTAAAAACAGCCACCTACTGTTCTCCCTCTGTGGGAGTTCTCATATATTTAGTTCTCTCCTCTCCTCTCCTCTTTTGTTTATTGGGAACTATTGATTCTACCAACACAGAAAAGTAAAGCGAAATCACTCCACCCTAGCCTCAGCCTCAGCCACAGCTGGAGCCTGGAGCTTTTTAAAAGGCCACAGTTGGTCTGGACTTGGATTTACCTCAGTTGTACTTTAAAATGGCCGCAGCCAATTGGGATGTAGAGCCTGGATTTAGCTCATTCACGCTTTACGCGGCTGAGCAGATGGGGGCAGGACGGCTGGAGCTCTGCTCTGTCAACTTTCAGCCTCGCTTCACAGCCCAAACCAGTGGAATCATTAAACAGTTAATTCAGGAAGTTAGCAGGTCATGACATCATTTCCTAGCTGCTAGTCCAGGATGCCAGAATATGACTTTCTAGTTCCCTTTCACTGACCATAAAGGCTTAGCTTGCTGCAGCGAGTATCCACCCAGTATTTTGGTTAGTATCTGTACAATGTCGAATGGCCAGCTTTTGACTTTTATAATAAACATTAGGATTCAGAAATAGTGTCTAATATATTGTATCATAGATGAATGTTTACCTCATACTGAGATCCTGAGGAAAATGAAACAGTCTTCCAAATTCACAGGGGCAAGGCATTTCTTTCCCATTTTAATAATCGGACATCCTGGGGATACACACTCAAACACGTCCTACAATTCATTACTTCCTACTCCATAGATTGAAGAAAGCAAAAACATTGCATCTTTGCGGATGGTAACGCATGCTTTAAATGCTGAAACTTGGCTGCAAAAAGGGGGAGCTTACAAAGCAGCACATGAAAACACTGCAAAGCAGAGGTTATAATGCATTTCAGGAGAGGTCAGTAAGTCGTCATCTGTAGGGAAATGGTCACATGCGTACTGATGTCTCTGAGCTCCAACGCAGCCTCACACAGAGTCTAGCATTACCCAGGTCTGAAAGTACCTGCTTACACCTTCTCTCAGCCTACAAGGGCACCAATAGGGGGCCGCCAGAATATGATGCAGGGGGATGGTGCAGAGCTTCTCAGATTGTGTGGCCATTTACGCTGCCTTCTGAGCCATAGGTCTAACCTACCCAATCAGACAAAGACAAGCAAGCCTTCTCTTCTGCTTCGCTGCTATTAGCATTAGCCATTGTTAAATGGATATGACACGACAGCACGGAAATGCTTACGAACAAAGCCATGACGGGCAGAGAATTTATCTAAGCGCAGTAGGCGATGGTTACCTTAACAAGGCATGATGCACACATACATACACAAAAAAGCTAAATATTTAGCATAAGCTTTCTGAGATTATTCCTGACAAACTTAAATTAAAATGTTCATTCTAATGCCTCCATACTGTAAACCATGCATATATTCCGTCACACTTGCAAAAAACCATCTTCCACCGAATAATATCTTCTACCGAACATAAACTGCAGACACATTAACTCATACTTCTCTGAATCCGAGTTCATTCAGTGGAAGATATTTTTTCAGGGTTTCTGCCTTTATCACAAGGCTCAGCATTATGTTTTAGCTGCGACGCCATTTTGAGCTGATGGATAACTGAACTGCTCCTCAGTCACCGCTGTCATTTCAGCGTTGCGTGACTTTCGTGCGTCAGAAATCACAAGAGCAGATTTTCAAAAATTCTGGCTGAGATGACTTTCAAAATCAAACCCAGTCCAAAGAAGAAGACATTTTCTGTTTCCCGTTACTCGCACTGGCACGGCCAGTAACACTTGGCTGACCACCCATGCTACAGTACGCACATCAGCCTTGTGCATGTCCCGTTTGACTTACGACCAGAGCGAGTCTGCCACAGAACTACAACCACATGACAGTCGCATACACAGGAACTACATAGCAACAGGGCGCCCTAATAGATGGAAATCTCAAAAAGGAGGTGTCCTGAACATTACCCCATACACCCACGCAAAACTCAAAACGTCTGCTTCCTCACCTTTATGGCAGTTTAAAAATGAACAAATAGACCTAGAATTTATAATCCATTTTTAAATGACATTTCTCTCCAGCATTGCGGGGGGGGGGGGGGGAAGCATTCATAAAAAATACCATAGTCTTAAACATCCGATCTGCTCAATTTTACTTTATTTCACTAAATAATTTGTCCACTGCATCACAGGCATTTAAAAAAATGTGATCCTTCAAAGAAAGGATATTTAACTCGCGAGCTGCTGTCCTGTTTCAGTTTGCCTTTAATTTGCGAGGGTAACTGACGCCTCCCCCTCCACTGGGAGAGAGCCTTTTTGATTTGTGCGGGCCAACCGTAGAGGACACCTCTGGTGGAGCTCACAGACTGGGGGGCCCCGTGGGGCGTTCTGCGGCAGAGAGAAAGAGAGAGAGAGAGAGGGGGGCTCTGGGGGCTCCCCGCTCAAGGCTAGCCTCAGGCGTTGGGCAGCGCCTCACAAGGACGGCCGCTCCTCTCACAAGGACGTCCGACGCAAAGCGCAGACACCTGCTCTCCAGGGGGCGAAGCCCGCAAGAGCCGCGCTCGGCAGCTGCTGATGATGCAGCCTCTCAACTAAACGGACAGAGCCTGAGCCTGAGCGAGCCCAAACTGCTAATAACGTCCTCCCACGATGAAACCACCTCACAGATCCAGAATATTCCCAGCACTGCTCTTGGTCATGACCGTGGAGTTCATGAGAGACAAGGTTATTGGGAAGATGTTGAGAAACTGGTACATATACAGATTTAGGTGTTTTCTGACTTTATAAAATATTGGTCTGTCTAACATGGCCTGGTTCCAGGGTGAGTGATGAGTTTTTGGAGACAGATATTGCTCATGGGTGCATGAGCAATATCAACATAACCACCAAATATCCATGACATGATCTGTACAAAGAGCCTTACTTGACAGAGGACAGGGACATTCCTTCTTTGCTGTTCAACAATGAGCATGCTCAGTAATCTGGATGAGAAAAGTGTAATAGGTAGGGAAAAAACGACGGTACAATGGCACTATGTAACTTGTATTTTTCGTTAGTTTATTTTTTTTTAACTGCTTAATATTTCTTTGATGACCCGCTCAATTTTCAAAAATGTAGACCTATAACCTGTTCACAGTAGCCTCACATAATAGATAATTTAAATGTCAATGAGCTGCAAATGAAGGGCAGTGCAAACAATGGCCTGGCAAGTCACATGACTGTAGGGGTCAAAGGGCATTCGGGGACCAAGTTTTATAGAGACCAACCATGGTTAAAAAGGAATGGTTCCTTGCATGATGAATTGACCAATCAAATTACACAGAGAAATACCACATTTACATAATAAACAGGTAGAGTGAATCAGCATTAGCTCTGCTCTGATCACATATAAACCCACTGAAAAAAGAATGAAATTAAATAACACTTCAAAAATAAACTACTTTAAGAGTTGGATTCTTGATGCAAGACACAAAAAAACCACATGACTGCCCACAGAAATTCAAAAGGAAACCCAGGGTGCTGTGTACCCCGGAGTTCAAAATGAGCTTATGTTTAATAAAAATACGCCTGAAGGCCACTGGCTATCCAAACAACCTCACACTTTTGTAGTTCTTAAGAATAAGCCCTCGATTCCGAAGTCAAATTGTGTACACAACGCAAGCTCACCTCTCCTATACCCTTCTCCTTAGTCTTCAACATTGATACAGACTGTATGAGTGATTACATAATAGCCCACCAATAGATATGATTGGCTAGGCCTGCCAGTATTAGCGTAAACACATTCGCAGAAGCCATAGTTATGGATGAATACTACATTGTCAAATTTCATCATCTGCAAAAAAAGAAAACAAAAAAACATTTTTAAAAAGCATATCAGTATATATATATGCAAAAGTATCAAAGCCTGTTCTAATCAGGGGCAAAAGCTTCATATTTCATACTTGTCTGTTCAATTCAATGCCTATTATTAGTTACATTTCCAAGAGGTTATCTTTTGCAGGGTTAAAACCCATTTCCTTCACTCTTTGCAAGCCTTAAAACTCCCAAGTAGGTTTGGTTTAAAACAAAGACATTAAACTACAAATTGTAGCTGTTCACAAGGCCACTAAACTCTCCCAATTTCTTTAAATAAATGTCCTATGAGTCCTTCTAGTGAAACGTTTTTCCCTCTAGTAAACCCAATCATCCAGCTCCTGAAGCTGTTAACACAATCTCACGCGACTGTCCAAAAACGTTCTTCTTTTTTTCTTTTAAAGCAATTGCCTTAAAACAGTGCAAATAAATCAAATTCTGTGCAATAAGTCTAGCCTAAAAATTCAAAATATTTGTTTTGCAACATGATTTAAAAGAATAATAAAATAATATCAATAACAAGAATAACATCAGCTTTGACGGAGGGAAGTAAAAGACAGTGACAAAGAGCCCTCACAAAGCAAGCTGTCTGATGCTGTCGGGACGCCCCCCCCGGCTCCGTGGCCCCCCGGCCCCGCCCCCATTGAGACGCAGGGTCGGCCGGGGAGTGTGCCGCCATTGAGTTTCCAGCCGCCATCTGGCGCTGGGAGTCAGACAGAGGGCCACAGAGGCGCGCACACAATGAAGCAGCGGGACAATGGCGGGCCTGACTCCAGCCCGCACCCCTCCAGTCTGTTCCTTTGACCTCAGGAGACGTCCCGGGGGGCCGGGGGCTCCGAGCGTGCTCCGTACGACACCGCATCACAAGCGTTTGTGGTGGTGGGGGGGGGTCTGCGGACTGGCGGGGGTGGGGGGGAGAGAGTGCGGGTGGTTGGCACACGAACACAAAAGAGAGAAAGAAACACCCCTCCCTCCCGCCCACCCCGACCCCTTCTCCCCCTTTCACCTCAAAGGACCCCGTTCCCGAACGGCATGCTGGGACACCTCTCCCCCACACGCGCCTTTTGTCGTCCTCCCCTCTCCTTGCTGGCGAGGGACACGCCCCTTTACCCTGCGCTCATTTCAGACTGTCTGTGATCCCCCCCTCCCCGCCCTGCCCTCCCCCTCCCCGCCCTGCACCCTCAGGCCTCTGTGGGGCCTGGGCTCAGGCGGTGAGCTTCTGGATGGTCCTGTTGTAGTACTGTGTGGTGAGCGCCTCCAGGGGGCTCCACTGGTGGGCGTGCAGCTCGATGACCTCCATCAGCAGGGAGCGCGTCAGCTGCGACTCGGACGGACACAGCATCTTGTCCCGCGCCGCCGCCAGCAGCTCCGTCATCATCTCGGGCAGCTGCTCCTCCAGGAGCCGGCCGGTGCTCTGCAGCTGCCGGGCGGGAGACAAAGGGAGAGCGGAGAGGAGAGGTGAAAGGGTGTCCCCGTCTGGCGTCAGGGCCAGGTGATCCCATCCTCTCAATTTCAAATCCGTCTGGGGAACGACGCCACGCTCCTCTTTCCAAATAGTTACAGTATAAGGTAAAAAATAAATAAAAAAACTCACAAAAGGGCAAAAATTGACTTTTTAATCCAGAAATGTTCGCCCATTGTGAGCATACCCAAAGGTTTCCATGCCTCCCAGAATTATGTCACTACTGACTCATGTCTAAAGCTCAAAACTGTGTTAGGTCACTTAAAAACTTCTACTTTTGACACTGGGGAAAAAAGATAGCAAGTGACCTTTCACTGTTGCAAGAAGCTTATAATATCATGTCATCGTTTAATGGACAAAAAGTACAGCATCAATACATGAATAATTCAAACAACACCACAGGATCGTCATGCGATTAAGCCCTTTGATATTCTAATACATGTAAATGGCTCCTGGTGAATAATTTTCGAGTATGGCTCCATTCACACTAAAATGAGGACTGGGAAATTCACTGAAGGTTTCGATTTGACCTCTACCCTCTGGTGTTCAGCAGCCTTATCCTCCACAACCTGGAAAAGGTGTGATATTGATAATAAAAATTATCCGAATTGTCTGAGATCCACCTATACACAGCAGTTCAGGAGACACTTAGTAGGCAATCATTTGTGTCAATGTGAGAGAACAGACACACTCCAAAGTTCTTGGTGCAAGAGTCAATTTCACATGAGGACATACAAAATGAAGAATTACACACTTTCCTATGCTCCAAGGCCATGTGACAGCTAACGTTCTGACCCAATTCTGACTAACAATGTACGAGTCACGTATGTGCAGTCATTCTTACGAATGATACAGTATTTTTTCAAAGCCAAGCCTTGAAAGTCAAATTTGTGGTACATCACAAATCGAGCATGTTCATTTACAGTGACTCGATGACGGAGCCTCTGGATGGCGGCGGGGTGATTCTGGTTCGGTGGGGGGGCAGCGGCACCCTAATTCTCTGACTGACACAACGCCTGATCGGGTGGGCCGCTGCCTTGCTTCAGAGCTTTTCTGCCGTGCTCAGCTGAGACAGGCTGGAGATACGGAGCCCTGCTGGCAGCTGAGAGGCCGTCCGCTGTCCCCCAAAGTAAAAATCAGATTCTGACGGTCTGGCTGACGGGCGGTGAGAGAGCGCGATTCTGCAGAGCTGATGAGGGGCTTCACAGAAGCTCGCCTCCTCCCAGCCAGCTCCTGCTGCCTACCGTCTGACAGAACTCCCACCCCAAAACCCCTACAACGCGGTGCAGGGCGGCCAAATTGGGGTTCCACAAGACGCGGGCTGCAGTTTCACACAATAAGCATCCAACTTCAACTTGACACACTGTCTCCATTATTTATGAGGTGACAGAATTTCAAAATACTTCACCCGTAGAAAATATCCTCCAAAAAAAACTGAATTTTGAATCTCTTACCCCATTGGTACCAGTGAAACACTGACTACCACACTATGTTCGCTGTGTCATCAAGAAAAACTCATTTACCACATTCCAGACAGAAATGTCATTCCTTCTACTGTGAAAAATGGCAATGGTTGACTAAAGGATATACTTCAGACAGTTATGTAATTAAAAAAAAAAAAGTCCCTTATCAATGCTTTTTAATCTGACAAAAATCCATTTAATGTTGTTCTCCTATTGTTAGTTTTTCTATTTGAACTATAGGTAACTAAAAAGTACACTGACCAACCATTGCTACTTCCTGTTGGTTAATCTTGCTGCTGCATCTGTGTTTAGCAATAACAAAAATTCCCAATTGACTGACAGTGTGAATTATTGTGAATTACAGAGCAACAACACATATAACATCCCTTAATTGTTTTTCTTGATACATTCAAGTCATAATACAAATATTAGAAGTAGTCCCTTGTGTTTAAAAAATAGCCCACAATTTTGTCTATTTCTAGTAAAAATAATGTAACACTGGGCTGCATTAATATTCACTTAATCTAACACATTGATATTGAATATTTGCCGGTGATACACCTTTGACTGAACATGAAAGTCGATACGATCATTGGGCACCATAGAAGATAAAAGGGAGAATATACAACCTTAGAGGAGCTGAGAACTGTTTTGAAGAGTTGACAGATACCATAGAGAGCACACTTACCTCCATAGAACAGCATAAAACTGCATCCTCCTTCACCTCTGCAGACTCCAGCAACTGCAAAACACAGTAAGTTCACATTGTAGGCTGGGAAACAGAGAGTAGAAATCTACATTGCAAATGACTGAAAATCCCACGGCACCAAACAGTGAAACCCACTCTCATATCAATACCGAACATCATAAAACAGCTTCATTTTTATTTTATCAGCACAAAAGAACAAACCTTTGCCAGGCCCCTGGCGGTGTTTTTACAGGTCTACTTTTTGTGAGTCCAACCAATGAGATCATACAGCATTGGAATGTCAGAATAATAAAAAAAAGCATTTAGAATGCTGAAATAAATTATGTATATGCAAAGAGATTCAGACACGGGTAAATATAAATTCTGGTTTTGACTGGGGGCAATGCAAAACACTCAATGTGAAACACAACTTGAGACGGATTGGAAAAATGACAATAACTTTGGCTTGCGCTGAACACTGCCTGCTCCAATTAACCAGATACGTGCGAGCCAGACACGAGCGCCTGCCCGGGGAAAAACACATTTCGTATCAGATATTGAAAAAAAATCTATTTCATAGGCCCGCGAACATCAGCGGGAATTATGCGGGCGCGCTAACGCTCGCCTGAGGCTGTTTCACGTGCTGCTCAATACTGCTGCACTGTTTCAAAGAGCCAGCAGACTGCAGACCGGGGGAATCTTGAACATGAGAATCGAGCGCTTATTCGCTAAGGAAATGCTCCGCTGCCTTGACAGAACGCACTCCACACACCATGCCGCACACCAGCGCCCAGCCACCCGCTCGTAAATTGTGCATCGTGGTCATGGCCAGCGGCCCCTATCTGGAAGGAGATGGACCCTTGGGCACAGGACGGAACCGCACAGACCTCGCCTTGCATATTTGTGTAAGGTGAGAGAGAGTGGATGGAGCCTCCAGTCTAGAGCAAGCGAATGGGCGTAGTCTCGGGCAGGGAGAGGGAGTGGTTGGGGTCTCCTGTGTTTAAGGGAGAAGGGAGAAGCGTCCCTCATACATAAGGGGGAGTAGGCAGAGTGTCCTGTATGGGGAGCAGTGGGTTGAGTCTACTGTAGGTAGACTGAGTAATTGGAAACTCTGTTAATTGGTTGGACAAACTGCTCTGGTTTTTTCCCATTGGCTAGCCGGAGTAATGGCTCAGCAGCACCCACTTTGAGTAGCGCAGAAGCCCCAATGTACATCATTTAAAGGCCAATAGCTGCACAGATGCCAAAATTAATGTGGGTTTGCCATGATTCCTACACAATAACCGCACATGAAATAATCTACTTTGATACCCCTTCTACTAAACCGAGGCTTCATATTCCCTTTGATATCACAGAGAGACTACAGCCTGTGCTGAAAAGGAAGAGTGAAAACGACAGTGGCAGCTGTGCTTCCTTCATATTCACTCACACATCAAAGTAACAAAAACAGGTAAAAGACAAAAAAGGAATTGGCAGTAAACTCTTTTTTTTAGTTAAATGCACCTTTTGTTATAAACGCCCTAAAATTGTCACTGTGGCCCTTTCCTACTGCAGCTTCGTCTCTTTTTCTAAAACGCTCTTGTATCTGAAGCCGCGTGCCCTGCGGTAGCACGAGTCCAGGTTAGCAGGCAGAGGCGAGGTCCGATAACCTTGCCGTGTCCTGCGGGCTGCCCGAGACAGATTTGCGGCTTTGCCTCCAGGGTCTGCTCCTCCAGAGGGATTTACCTGCCTCGCAGCAGATGGGCAGAGCTTCAGAACAGGCTAAACCGATTTGAAGGGCCTGCCATCAAACCCGGGGGTCAGTCCGACCTAACCCTGAATAAGGGCTGCCTGACTGCTGGTCGCGATGGGGGGGGGGGGGGGGAAGGGCCGGAAGGTAAAACAAATAAGCACTGTTGTGCTATGCAAGAGAAGCTTTTGTAATCCCAGACTACATGAGGATGGGGCCATTTACAACAAAACTTCATTATTCCGGGCTATTTATTCATTTTCGCTCGCTGGAGCAGGGAACGTCCGACTTGGACTTTGGTTAAACAAATCCAGCTGTGAAGAGGCACATTATTTTCTGGGTCAAACAAACAGTATTGGGAGAGGGACGGTGTTCTGCTGAGGCACACAAGTGAAGAGGTACGGGCACAGCAGGAGAGGGAACAGGCCAGCTCATTCCAGACACAAGCCCCAAAGCCCCCGCCAGCAGCCCCGCCTGTGCCTGGTACCGGGGGAAACGCAACCTGAGCTCAAGACAACAAGCGACTCCGCTCACGACCAGCTACAGCGGGCGGGGTGCACTGGGGGACGGGGGGGGGAGTATATAAAAATAAATTATGAGTCAAACTGAATATTGCACTTTCAGATTATCAGCCAGCAAAGCAACAAAACATGGAGCGAGATGGGATAGAAGATCAAATGATAACCCCCACTGTTACAAAAACACAGGGGAAAAAGACGTGGGGTTTTTCATCTTCCAGCACGAACCACAGGAATGGCATCTGTGAAGATGGCAGCGCTGTTTAATCTGATGCAGTTAGCACAGAGGTCTGAAAGGCCCTGTGTCTTCATTTGAAAAATATTGCAGTCTGTTGCACTACACATAACTGTATGCATACAAATGCCGACTATTCACTCGTAACTATGCCTGAAGCGCTATAGGGAAAGTTATGTTTCGCCACCATAAAATGTGGTTCTAATGTATAAATATGAAAGTAATTTTTGTGCATAATGTAATAAAACATAAAAAAGCGGCCTCTGACAGCACAGAATGGGGAAAATGTATGATGCATAAATTCTCAGATGTGGCCACCAGTCCTTATGTTTCACTTTGGCATATATCTGTAGTATAAAAAGAGCAGCTGAGGTTACTTTTGCTTTGAAGAAGCAGGTAGTGTTCAAGACAACACACACACTATGCGTGTTTACACTTCTCAGAGTAGTAATGAGGAAACCGCAAGGAACGAGAATGACAAAGAGCAAAAACTGCAGGCAGTGAGACAGGCACCTCTTTGTGCAAAGTGGGGGCCTTGGAGAGAGCGGATCAAAGCGGACCTGGGGAAGTCTGGACACTGTCAGAGAAAAATGGCTGACAAGTCAGGATAATGAAGAGCAAGAAACCAAGGAAACCGAAGGTCTGGTCTGGCCTGGCCTTGCCATGGCATAACTTATTTTCCTTCCTTTTAAATCACAGACAGCACACTGACAGACAAACACCGCAGCAAAACACCAATGCTTGTTGCCAATCATTAGCTCTACTTTCTCCTATTCATGTTTGATTTGCTTTTTGTATTTGATTTGAGAAATGAATGCTGAAAACCCACTGGAACCAGTCTAACTCATGACAAAAAAAAAACATTAGTGTGATCCTTTTCTGAATGTTAAGGGTTAATTATTGACTTAAAGCTTCACCTTCAGGACATCATACTTCATCCAGCTTCACGCTGCTCTCACATGTAACATCCAATTAACGTGACAATAAACAGGCTATGCAAGAATGCCATTTTTATGTGCATGTTACTTACAATTCTGACAGGAGAAAAGCTATTCAGACTTGTTTAAAACAAGCTAAGAATGTTTTCTTTTTATACAAATCTCTTTTGAGATGTAAAATGATCAAAGAAAACACATCTTTCAGGTTTTTTTTTCAAACAACCTGTGTATTTAGTACAATGTGGCTTATTTTGATCAACTAATGCCCTTAAATCTGCACAGGCTATACCAGCTCAAAAATAAAGAATATGGAAACAACAGTAATCCATGAGGCAGAGAAGCAGCACACAATAACTCAACTTGCTTCTCACAGTGTTGTCATTTCATTTACTGAACCATTTTTGTGGTCAGAAAGGTCAACTGTAGACAGTCATCAAAGGCCAACATTGATATACCTTGGGAACAAAACTTAAAATTGTATTTTTTTAATTAATTTTTTTACAAAAGTGAAAACAAATGATCCAAATGTCCTTCAAAAAGGGCATGTTAGCTCACATTCATATATTTCATAATTTGTATGATCGAGCTAGAGTCCAATGCACTCAATTCATCAATATTATAACACAGAAAAAACTCGCTTCGACCAGTCGCCCACAAACCCGCCCACCTGCTCACCAGCGCGTCCACCCACCAAACCACCCACACTGGCAGACAAAAGCCAGAAAAACAAAAAACTGCCAGACAGACGAACAGCACAGGAACAGGGGAAGGCAGGCCAAGGAGACGGACAATTCATAAGGACAAAGAAACACATGAATGGATTTTGAAGGTTTTTAATATTCATTCTAATCCCAAGCTTTGACGCGCAGATACTCACCACAGAGGGTAAAATAGCCCTTACCTCAGTATTGAGAGCAGAAACCAGCATGCATGAGTATATAGGACTACAGCTTTGGTGAACTGCCTTATTGGAGCCTTTTTGCTACTAGGTCTGTGAAGACACTGATGTTATAGTTATATGATGTTCAGTTATAAAAACTTTATTTTTTTGCAGTCATACTGAATAAGAAACATGCAGAAAATATGCATCTTCCTATGCAATCACAGATCTCAGTCAGCTTTATTACCATAGTGTTTCACTTTTCATTGTAGCTTAATTTGTAGCCAATTAAATTTTTCCCAGCAACATCTCAGACAAGACACGGCTGTTCCACACAGGACCCTTCCTAATTCACCCGGATCTCCATGGTGCTGCTTCCTGTCCTGTTGAAAGCTCTACTTTGAAGCCAAGGATGGGAAACTTTGATGGATTAAAGGGCCTCAAATTCAACCAACTGCTAATATTTAAAAAAATGTAAAAATTAAAATGACACAAACAAAATGTAATTGGTCATCCAGAGCTACCTACTGCCTGAGCCAGGATGCCAACAGGAAAAGTGCTTGTTTACTGGGCCTACATGAGAACAGATGTCAGAGATTCAGGAATGACTTAAGTGACCCTTCCTGCAGCTGGCCGTGGTAAATGTTCTATAAGCTGAGTGAGGCCTGTCCACATATCGACCCAGATTCGTTTTTACATGACTGATGAATGTAAGCTTCAATATCTCTTCACTAACAAAACATTCCAGGCAGCTCAATTTATGAGAAATGCCTTCCAACTAAGCATGGATATATGCATATGTATAATTTCCTCATGCCCTGCATCCACCCTTCTCAACAAGGCTGCACATCTAACCCATGGATGAAATGGCATCCTTTTCAAATGGGATGCTTTTGCATCTGTAAGTAAATGGTAAATGGTAAATGGACTGCATTTATATAGCGCTTTTATCCAAAGCGCTTTACAATTGATGCCTCTCATTCGCCAGAGCAGTTAGGGGTTAGGTGTCTTGCTCAAGGACACTTCGACACGCCCAGGGCGGGGTTTGAACCGGCAACCCTCCGACTGCCAGACAATCGGTCTTACCTCCTGAGCTATGTCGCCCCATAGTAGGTGCATGGACACACTGGGGAGAGACACGCCAACAAAAAAAACAAAAAACACAGTTTAGGCTAAATGGATGTGCTCTCTTAAATGATAGGGTGAACTTTCAGACTGACATGCGTAAATTAAACACAGACAATCCGCCAATGGCACAAGGAATAAGGACAAGGTTAGATATCAAACCTGTAAGATTGGGAGGGCACAAAGATGTCTCATCCACCCACACCTTTTCTCTCCCCTCTAATTCAATAACCAACCTTTGGCTCGAGGGACGCTAATTTATCTAAACAAATCTTCTCTCCTCTCCAGATCCAAACAAGCAGACAGTAAAATTATTACTTCACGTTTGGGACATCACTCATTCATCTGATCTGATTACTGTACTTGATCAATTTCATACTGCACAGACTGGGGAAAAGTTTTGAGGTTGAACTTGGCTAACCTAAATTGGCAGTTTGCACAACCTGGCGAATGCAAAATTAGCAGTAAACGATAAAAGGATGCCACTAGATGCAAAACAATTTGCCGGTAAACGCAAATACCTATTTGCCGGTAAATGTGAATAACATTTCAATGCTAGATGTAAAAGGAATACTGGAAAATGGGAGAAAAAAAGATAAATGCCAGTACTGCCAGTAAATATTACATGAACTCAAACAGTTGTATATTTTGCAGTAAGGTAGATATGTAGAAGGAAATGTGTACATATCTTTAATAAAAAGGCTGGTGTGAAACATGTAGGTCGTCTTACTGTCGGTTTAAGTGATTACGTGGATTTACACTTTGCTTTCTGAGATCTGTTGCTCCTTGCCTCTGTTGCACAAGTGTCCGGCAATCATTTCACATTTACCAGCAGCTTTCCACATATACCCTGTAATTTCTTATTACATGTATCAGCAATTTAAGTTTTACTGGCATGTGTACAAAACTACTGGGAAATGAAAAGCTGTTGAGAGATCTGAATAAGGGGAATGAATGAAAGAAATATGAACAAACCCAGATGAATTTACATGCGATTACTATGTAATTATGACAGATACACGCCACCTTGTGCTCTAGGCTTGACTCTAGCCCCTGGCATTTAACAGGTCTTTGGGAACCTGTCGGCGTGGTCGGAGAGCTGAAAGTTCACAATGGAAGGACTGATAAACGGTTTCCATTGATGTCTCTAATGGACGCCCCAGACAGAGCATGGGTGTGTCCACACAATGCAACGCACATAGGGCAACAATGGGCTGTAGTGCAGGTATATAGAATGTCTGAGGGTTACTCCCATGAGCCTCTTTGTCACCTACATCTGCCATTCTTAGCAAGCTTGGCTAATGTCTCTGTTCACTACAGATACTGCATTACACGCCATGAATGGAGGGCACTTAAAGTCCCAGCACTGAAAGAAGGAAACAAGGTCAAGCATTAAGCAGCGTGAGGATACTCACTCATTCAAACACACAAGGCTGCTCTTCAGGTTATCAAATGGCTCTTCACTTTTGTCTAAAAGAATAATGTCACGTACACAAACTATCGATCTATACCGACCAACCTTCTTAACTGCCTGTCCACCCGCGTCTTTATTTCTGTCGCGCTATCAAGCCAATCACCCGTCTGTTTTACCAGTCTGTCTTCATAACTGTGCACATATGTGTACATTACTGCTTTTCATAAAACAACTATTATTCATTCAACTGTCAACAAAAAGGCTCTAATAATTACCTCAACTTGTTTGACCAGTTTAGAAGAGTGCATGTGCGTATTACACTGGAAAATGAGTAGCTGATGGAAGCCGTGTAAATAAAACCCCACAATGCTGCTTATTTTGTCAAAGCTTGCAAGTCAGAACAAGACTGACAGGTACTGAGGTCTGTCGAAAGCGCTGTACTCTACGTGGTAGTTATCAAGCTTAAAACGCTCAGCTCTGTTAGTTAGCCTTCACCCAACTTCATTGTCTTCAAAGAAATATACAGGACAATACACATACAGCCGCAAAGCTCCTCTCTGCAAGGATGCCATATGAGAGTGATCTCAAAAGCACTTTTCATTTTGGGAGCGGGGCCGGGGGACTAAGGACGCGTAATGTGTTGCAGGGCTGCAGAAGAGATGAAAGGCTATTGGATTAGCAGAGTTACGCCATTAAAAGGACACATGTATCTGCCCCGTCCTGGGCCTGCTGCGGGGGGCGCTGATGGATAGCATCTGCCTGTGGGCGGGGCTTGTGAGCGCCATGTCCTGCCGCGGCTCTCTGGATCTCATTAAGGCGCTCGCGGCGGCCTGTGGGGGGGGGGGTCGTTAGGGAGGGCCCAGGAGGCTCCGGGTCTGAGCAGCGCAGGAGGACGTGGGGCTTGTTGCGGTCTGACCTATTTTTCCACGCGGCAGCATACCTACACAAGCACGCCCGCCCCCCCCCCCCCCCCCCCGTCCCCCGCCCCCTCCCCCCCCGCCACCGGCCCTAAACCCCAGCCCCCACCTCCTGCCTTCTCCAATTAAAGAGCTCAACGCAGGCAAAGTGTCAGGTGCGGCAGCAGAGGGACGGCTACTGCTAAGTCTGTAATTAGCACTCTAACAGCAGGATGGAGCTGGTGGGGGGTGTGTGTGCGGGGGGGGGGCACGCGGCTGGAGAACGGAGGTGGGTGGGTGCGGCCGGCCTCAGGAAAGACTGCCAAACGTATGCCCGGCAGACGGTTGTCGCGTGGGTGGCCAGTGGTGACCATATAACCGTCGCCATCGCCAGTGAGATTTCCATTAACAAACGGTAAAAGGCGGAAGATCCTCTTCCAGGCTCGATATAGAGTTTTACGCAGGACAGAACGCATCAGCATTAAGAAGCAGAAGGGAGAGGCCTTTACGGTCTGTATTACTAGGGAGGAGGGGGGTAAAAAAGGCATGAGAGAGCTTCAGGTCCTCCGGTTCGCTGCAGCACAGAGGACATGGGAGCAGCAGGGCTGCGACAGGCCCTCCTTTGTGAGAGGGAAAGGGGATTATATTTTACAGCCGGCCTGGTCGGCCAGCGAATCGCCAGCGGAATCGCGTTAGCGGTTTTAATTCTCCGCCCGCTCCGCCCGCCGCCGCCCGGGTTCCCAGGCGCTGCTTCAGCGCCGGCGCGCGGCGGGCACCGAGCGTGCCAGCGTGGCGGGGGCGGAGAGCGCGGCGCAGTCTGCCGCCAGGTGCTGGAGCGCGCCGACGGCCTCGCCGCTCTTTTTAATTGGCCAAACTGTCGGCGAGTGGGCGGGTGTCCCTCTGATTTCATACTTCGGCTCAGCAGTTTCCCCAGAAAATATTGAGAAACGCTCCGGAGGAAGGCTGACGTTACATCAAAGTTTTCCGGTAATCTGGAGTGGGGGGGTGGGAGGTGGCGTGTGGGTGGGGGCTGCGTGTAAGGGGGGGGGGGGGGTGGGGAGGGGGTGGATAAGAGTTGGTGGTGGGGGTGGGGGGCGATAAAACCCAACAGCAATAAAAGAGGAAAGCATCCTGTGTGTACTACACAGAACAGAGTGAGTGAAGAGGCTGGAAAAGAACAGAAAAGGGAAACAGGCATCCTACACACTTAAAACATATAAAATCACACACTTAATACATATACAATCACACACTTACACGCTAAAGGCACATGCAATCACACACACACAAACACACACACACACACTAAAGGCACATGAAATCACACACACACACACACAAACACACTAAAGGCACATGCAAATCACACACACACAACACACACACACACAAACACACTAAAGGCACATGAAATCACACACACTAAAGGCACATGAAATCACACACACACACACACACACACACACACACTAAAGGCACATGAAATCACACACACACACACACACACACACACACACACACACACACTAAAGACATGTGAAACCCATTCCCTCCAGGAGCACACGGTGCAGAACGCCCACCCTTATCAGCACAATCAGGCCGCTTTCCAGGGTCATGTGCCTGTTTTCCACCCGGCGACCCCTGACCCCCCAGCCCCAGAGCCCCGGGACGCGGGCAGGGCTCGGGCTTGTCACGCCACTCTCGCTTTCGGGAAAGGGTCAAAATATTTCAGGAGTTAAAACAACAGGAGGAACAAACGACGGGGGCGAGAGCGGGGCGAGAGAGGGGCGAGAGAGGGGCGAGAGAGGGGCGGCTTCGCCCCGCTCCCAGAGAGCGGCACGACGCGTCGCGGGCGCTTCAAAGGCGAGCGTGGAACTCCCCGACGGCATTCCTCCAGCTCGTTCCTATTCCAGCCACTCCCGGCACGGACCACACAGCGCTGCCCCCCCCGCCAACACGGGCGGCTGGGTGTAGGGTGTCACCATGAAAACCAGACATAAACAGGTCCTCACGTCGCTGGCATTCCTGGGAGCCCGGCCGGACACACTGTCACCGAGCCGCTCTCAGCTAGGGCACATCCTGCTCTGTGAGGCGGGACTGCCCCGGCAGCCACTGGGGCCAGCGTCGGGAGCGCCGTAGCGTCGCCGTTCATTTTTACTCTCACCGTAACCCCTCGCTCAAGTACCGACTCCTGCTTCCCCCCCAATGTCTTCTCCCCCCTGGTCGCAGCTGAGAGTGTTTATGTCTGTGGTAACTCCGGTCTCCATGGAGACACAACTATTCCGTCCTCCTTGACGAAAGAGAGGCTGAGTCAAACCACTTGTTTACCGGTTCATACTATGACTGCTATTGTCGTCTTCACTGTGAATCGTGCGGCTCTGTTCCAAACCAGCCTTCTAAATCTGAAACCTGCACGCTCTTTTTGCGCTCTTCTCTGCAGAACCTGAGGTTAGAACACATCCTCATTTGCTCTGGGGGACAGAGCCGCTATTTCTGCAGACAGGGTCTGCTGATGCACCATAGATTGGGCAGACAGCAGTGCATGCTAGATGCAGACTGACGAGTGAAGAAGAGATAAGTGCGTATAGATTACCGGAGAAACGGTGGGTGCTGGTGTGTGGGCGTACGTAAAACTTCTGCTTCTCACGGATGTAGACGAGATGCTGATACAGCCATAAATTGGGCGCAGTCTTTGATGATGTAAACAAGTAAAGTAGGTTCTATATTGGACTACATTGATGAAAGTGGGACACATACCTGCCAAAGATAGGTAGAGGCGGGGTTCGAGTGTACGTGTATATCGTGCAGACATGGCGTATGGGGCAAACGGAAAGAGTATGTTTGCATGCAGATGTAGAGGCGGGGTTTGCGTGTGCGTGTATATCATGCAGACATGGCGTATGGGGCAAACAGAGAGACTATATTTGCATGCAGATGTAGAGGTGGGGTTTGTGTATGCGTGTATATCATGAAGTCATGATTTATGGGGCACATGGAGAGAGTATGTTTGCATACAGAGGTAGAGGCGGGGTTTGTCTGTGTGTGTGTATCATACAGACATGGTGTATGGGGCACATGGAGAGAGTATGTTTGCATACAGAGGTAGAGGCGGGGTTTGTCTGTGTGTGTGTATCATACAGGCATGGTGTATGGGGCACATGGAGAGAGTATGTTTGCATACAGAGGTAGGTTTGTCTGTGTGTGTATCATACAGACATGGTGTATGGGACACGGAGAGCGTATGTTTGCATACAGACACAGAGAGGTGCGCGTGTGACACTCACCTCCCTGAGACAGGTGTAGATGGGGCACACCAGCACCCGGAAGGGCTCCCCTGCGCTGCTCCTCATGATGCCGAAGACCTCGCAGAGGAAGGTGATGAAGCCCAGCCAGTGCTCCACGTCCGACTGCTGCAGCTCGTCCCTGCGCGTGAAGTCTTTCTGCGGACGGGCGGAGACACGGAGAGAGAGACTCAGCGCAGCACCCACAATGCCCTGGTGCTCACCCACAATGCCCCAATGTTCACACACACTGTTCTCAAACCTCCCTTCCCAAGCAAGACTGCACCACTGCCACGGCCAGCGGCCACCCAGAGAAATAAGATTACCCAAATCTAATCAGACTGCAAATGCAAGCGGTTTATGCAGAGCAACCAAATAAATGCATTTGCTACGTGTAATCAGTGTCCGGAGAGGACATGTTGGGGACCCTGACTGAGCGGCTCAGCTAACTGCTGAGCGAGAGGGCCTGAGCCCTGAGCGCTACGCTCTGTGCTGAGTGAGAGAGCCTGAGCGCTGAGCGCTACGCTCTGTGCTGAGCGAGAGGGCCTGAGTGCTACGCTCTGTGCTGAGCGAGAGGGCCTGAGCCCTGAGCGCTACGCTCTGTGCTGAGTGAGAGGGCCTGAGCCCTGAGCGCTACGCTCTGTGCTGAGTGAGAGGGCCTGAGCCCTGAGCGCTACGCTCTGTGCTGAGTGAGAGGGCCTGAGCGCTACGCTCTGTGCTGAGTGAGAGGGCCTGAGCCCTGAGCGCTACGCTCTGTGCTGAGCGAGAGGCCCTGAGCCCTGAGCGCTACGCTCTGTGCTGAGTGAGAGGCCCTGAGCGCTACGCTCTGTGCTGAGTGAGAGGGCCTGAGCCCTGAGCGCTACGCTCTGTGCTGAGTGAGAGTACCTGAGCGCTGAGCGCTACGCTCTGTGCTGAGCGAGAGGGCCTGAGCCCTGAGCGCTACGCTCTGTGCTGAGTGAGAGGCCCTGAGCCTGAGCGCTACGCTCTGTGCTGAGCGAGAGGCCCTGAGCCCTGAGCGCTACGCTCTGTGCTGAGCGAGACGCCCTGAGCCCTGAGCGCTACGCTCTGTGCTGAGTGAGAGGGCCTGAGCGCTACGCTCTGTGCTGAGCGAGAGGGCCTGAGCCCTGAGCGCTACGCTCTGCGCTGAGCGAGAGGGCCTGAGCACTACGCTCTGTGCTGAGCGAGAGGGCCTGAGCCCTGAGCGCTACGCTCTGTGCTGAGTGAGAGGGCCTGAGCGCTACGCTCTGCGCTGAGTGAGAGGGCCTGAGCCCTGAGCGCTACGCTCTGTGCTGAGTGAGAGGGCCTGAGCCCTGAGCGCTACGCTCTGTGCTGAGTGAGAGGGCCTGAGCCCTGAGCGCTACGCTCTGCGCTGAGCGAGAGGCCCTGAGCCCTGAGCGCTACGCTCTGTGCTGAGCGAGACGCCCTGAGCCCTGAGCGCTACGCTCTGTGCTGAGTGAGAGGGCCTGAGCGCTACGCTCTGTGCTGAGCGAGAAGGGCCTGAGCCCTGAGGCTACGCTCTGCGCTGAGCGAGAGGCCCTGAGCCCTGAGCGCTACGCTCTGTGCTGAGCGAGAGGCCCTGAGCCCTGAGCGCTACGCTCTGCGCTGAGCGAGAGGCCCTGAGCCCTGAGCGCTACGCTCTGTGCTGAGCGAGAGGGCCTGAGCCCTGAGCGCTACGCTCTGCGCTGAGCGAGAGGGCCTGAGCGCTACGCTCTGTGCTGAGTGAGAGGGCCTGAGCGCTACGCTCTGTGCTGAGCGAGAGGGCCTGAGCCCTGAGCGCTACGCTCTGCGCTGAGTGAGAGGGCCTGAGCCCTGAGCGCTACGCTCTGCGCTGAGCGAGAGGGCCTGAGCGCTACGCTCTGTGCTGAGTGAGAGGGCCTGAGCGCTACGCTCTGTGCTGAGCGAGAGGGCCTGAGCCCTGAGCGCTACGCTCTGTGCTGAGTGAGAGGGCCTGAGCGCTACGCTCTGTGCTGAGTGAGAGGGCCTGAGCGCTACGCTCTGCGCTGAGTGAGAGGGCCTGAGCCCTGAGCGCTACGCTCTGCGCTGAGTGAGAGGGCCTGAGCGCTACGCTCTGTGCTGAGTGAGAGGGCCTGAGCGCTACGCTCTGTGCTGAGCGAGAGGGCCTGAGCCCTGAGCGCTACGCTCTGCGCTGAGTGAGAGGGCCTGAGCGCTACGCTCTGCGGTGAGCAGGCCTGCCGAGCCAAAACGAGCGCCCTCCCCCGCCTCCCCCGCCGCGCTCCGGGCCTCTGACGGACAGGCGGAACACGCGCTGGCGAAATGACGTCCGCGCCCGAGCGCCCCGTGCCAAGCGCCGCCTCGCTCCGCGGGCACAGATGGCCGCGAGGCCTGGGACTCGGGCGCGGGAAGCGGAACGAACGGCTCCCCGAGGAGGACAGCAGGAGAAGGGGCGGGGTCGGCCCAGAGCGGCGGGCGGCGGCCAAAGCCTGGCTTCAGACGTGCCCAGACCGTCCAAGGGTGGCAAACGACCGCGAGAAACCGGAAACTGGCGGTGGCATCGTCTCAAGGACAGGACCGGGCACCGCGATCTAAAGAACAAGCGGCTCACGCTAATTTCTCGAAAAGGATGCCAACACAGAAAAGCCTGTAAACAGCCAGAGCCAAGAGGCAGCTTTCACTGCGACTGTGGCAGGAAGCGAACACGCTGAAGAAAGCAGTATATATGAAAATAAGAGATAAAACGTCGACTCAAAGCTGCAAACCTGCCAGGTTTCAGAGGTGGGCTAAGAGCAACCACTGCTCTCTTAATGCTATTGGGAGGTTACATTTGGAAGTGACAGATAGGGGAAATTACAGGGCTTAGACAGAACACGGCATGATTTAATATTTGCTTTTGGAATGGAATGCATAAATGGTATCCATGGAATGTCCCATGGTGAGGACTCAGGTGACTATTAAATGTGAATAAAGGCCGTTGATAACGCAGAGGACAGGGCGTCTGCATTTCAAACAGCCACTGTCTCCCAGTGCACACATTTCAGGGTCTGACTAGAGAAATAAGGTGCACAGTAACACACCCCAGTCGGAATCTGAAGAAATACAGCCTCCCAGCATTCCACCACACATTTCCTTGTTTGCCATCCCTTCCTAAAACATAAATTGTTGAGCATTTTGTTGCAACCCAAACAGATAATGTAAGGTACATGTCAACAGCTCAGGTACTATGTAGATCTCTGTGTACACAAACACCATTAAGGCGATGGGACTACAAATTTTATTTTATGCTGAGAATTGTCAAGCAGCTAGACAGTGCACAAGGTTTACACAAACCTTCGTGACATTTAGCTTGGGCACAGTGTGGCAGCGACATCAGTTGCTCTCAATACCCAGGCTAACGTCCACATCGCCTGTGGCTAATCTCCTGCGAGGTCTCAGTGCTTAATGGTTGTTGCGTGGAGAGAATAGACAGGGCATGAATGATTCACACAGAGAAATGCACTGGCAACAATAAAGCAAAGCTGTGGTGCAGTTTCTGGAGTTACTACCTAACGGACATCTCCTCTGGTCTGGGGAGAAGCTTGTTCACGCCTTGTGGAAATAAGGCTGGAGTGAAAGAGCTCCAGTCATTAGCATTATATTTAACCAGCACAGGTTTGGTTTGGTTAGAGGGTAACAGTGAAAAAGAAAAGTAACTGTAATACTTTCAGTGCCAGCTTCACTAATAAAGGTTCCCCTCAGACGTTGCCTCCTGAAATGATTAATATCAAACACTAATATGAAATTATTGCAATTAAAACTCCTGTTATACTGTATGTATAATGCACATGCTCCAAATCTTTGTGAAGAAAAGGATTACAATGCAATAGACAAATATGGACCTACCAAGTCAGATAATATGGACTCTAGAAAGACCATAGAGAGAGTCTAGAAATGGAGTTAGAAATGGAGTTACAATCAACTGAATTTGAGTGTACACACATGACCATTGTGTGGTCATGTGTGTACACTCAATAGATGCTAGCCCAGATTTAAACCAACTCTTTTCTGGGAGTTGATCTTTCAACTCTCTCCATGAAACTGAATTTTTGCAGGAGTTAAAATATTACTTCCATTTTGAAGATTTTAGAATGCATTTTTAAACCAGGGTTAGCCTACAGAGCAATATAGGGTAAAATGTTATGAATTGAATGTGAATGTGAATTGTGAAAAGACGAGACCAAAGTTAGCAAACATTACGTTCAACACTCAAAGTGTACATTTGGCATAATTGTGTGCCTGATGTTAAAAACTAGACAGCTGATTGGTCTATATTAGCATGAAAAACTCACTGGGATCAGAAGTAGTTCACCGGGTGCAGCACATCATGAGGTGTGTAATCAACACTGGTGTGGAGTTGAATCAGGCTCATGTACGCCTAATAAATGAACACAAAAATAATACACTGCGAAGGACGAACCCGAGCTGGAGCACCGGTCTGAAAATGAACACTTTTTTTTTGTCTAACTCCAGATTTTTGAATCCCAGAAATGTACTTCGTTACTTGATTGGTATATTGCTGCTGCTGAGAACATATTAGTGGTGGGCACCTCCAATGTCTGCAGCCCCACCCTGGAGCCACAAACATTAGAAACATCCTGCAGGCTGATATTCTCCAGAAAAATGACTGCAGAACAGCAACGACAATTCGAAACATATTTTAAGGAAATACATTTTGCAGCGTAGGCCCAAATCCTCCTGCAATGCACAAGCCTCTGATGCAAACGGAGCTGAAATTCATAGCATTTCTCCTACGCCACGCTCCGCACGCCATCGCACGCCATCGCACCACAACCAGAGAACATGGTCACTGGGGGTGGGGGAAAGAGGGAAACGGAGAAAGGAAGCAAGCAGCGAGACACAGAAGGGATACACACGCACACAAGCTCACAGGGAAACACTATTATGGAAAGAACCATGTTTTCAAACTGTTACATACTTTACAAATGTTAAAATAGATGTCAATGAAACAAGATGGAGACACGCATACTCAAAAATGATGGGCTATTAACCACATCAATCAGTATGACATGTTTTGGCACCGGTGCTGACATTATGTAACATCAGTGAGTTTTCAAGTTAGTTCTAGAGAATAAAAGAAGACTACTGGCATTTTACTAAAAAGGTGCTGGTTCTAAAATGGGCAGACTTTGTGTAAATTTCCAAATAGAGATGAGGAGGGAATAAAATAGGTAAAGTGTGAGATCACTGTACAAATACGACACATGTTGTCACATTCAAAGAGCATTTCTGCCAATCAAGCTTCATAATAATCAAGATGAATTTGACCTGCCAGTGTTGCCAAGGAAACCACACACTACAGCTGAAATCTCAGATACCACTTCACATGATGCGTTAAATTACAACAGACAGAGGGCAAAAGGGAAGATTATTCAAAACACGAGACACATGTCTAACATCTGAATATAAGATGGGGGCCAAAAACAACAGTAGATACATAAGGAACAATAATTAGCAGTGAACATTGTCTTTTTCTTTAAGGTATCAGTAAGTTTAAAACATTAAAAAGCCTAATAATTACTTCTGTTTCAAGTATCAGACATAGGTTATATACATCATTCTAGCAGCAACAAAAAGGCTACTAAATTTATTTAGTCTCACAATGTCCCGGTTCACTCACTCGCAATAAGGCCACTTTAGGGTATCTGCGTTTTGTGTCACCCCATAAGCCCTTGGGGTCAGGCTGGGACAAACACTCATGCCTAGATGGGAGGTTATGCACACTCCTCAGTGATGATGATAAAAAAGAAAAGACAGAAGGCGCGCGTCATTCGTGACGAGAAGTCACAGACGCATCTTTGTGCAAAAGATGAACTGTAATTAAGATGTCTCCGCGCCATTCAGACCAAGCTGATTCCGGAGCATTCCACAGAACAGCGCAGTGACTGGAGGTGGCGGGAGGAGAACAGCGCCATGACTGGCGGTGGCGGGAGGAGAACAGCACCATGACTGGCGGTGATGGAAGGAGAACAGCGCCATGACTGGCGGTGATGGAAGGAGAACAGCGCCATGACTGGCGGTGATGGGAGGAGAACAGCGCCATGACTGGCGGTGGTGGAAGGAGAACAGCGCCATGACTGGCGGTGGTGGGAGGAGAACAGCACCGTGACTGGCGGTGGTGTAGAGGAGAACAGCGCCACGACTGGCGGTGGTGGGAGGAGAACAGCACCGTGACTGGCGGTGGTGTAGAGGAGAACAGCGCCATGACTGGCGGTGATGGGAGGAGAACAGCGCCATGACTGGCGGTGATGGGAGGAGAACAGCGCCATGACTGGCGGTGGTGTAGAGGAGAACAGCGCAGTGACTGGCGGTGGTGTAGAGGAGAACAGCGCAGTGACTGGCGGTGGTGTAGAGGAGAACAGCGTCATGACTGGCGGTGATGGGAGGAGAACAGCGCCATGACTGGCGGTGGTGGGAGGAGAACAGCGCCGTGACTGGCGGTGATGGGAGGAGAACAGCGCCATGACTGGCGGTGGTGTAGAGGAGAACAGCGCCATGACTGGCGGGGGTGTAGAGGAGAACAGCGCCATGACTGGCGGTGGTGTAGAGGAGAACAGCGTCATGCCTGGCGGTGATGGGAGGAGAACAGCGCCATGACTGGCGGTGGTGTAGAGGAGAACAGCGCCGTGACTGGCGGTGATGGGAGGAGAACAGCGCCATGACTGGCGGTGGTGGGAGGAGAACAGCGCCATGACTGGCGGTGGTGTAGAGGAGAACAGCGCCATGACTGGCAGGGGTGTAGAGGAGAACAGGGCCATGACTGGCGGGGGTGTAGAGGAGAACAGCGCCATGACTGGCGGTGGTGGGAGGAGAACAGCGCCATGACTAGCGGTGATGGGAGGAGAACAGCACCATGACTGGCGGTGATGGGAGGAGAACAGCGCCATGACTGGCGGGGGTGTAGAGGAGAACAGCGCCATGACTGGCGGTGGTGTAGAGGAGAACAGCGCCATGACTGGCGGTGGTGTAGAGGAGAACAGCACCGTGACTGGCGGTGGTGGGAGGAGAACAGCGCCATGACTGGCAGTGATGGGAGGAGAACAGCGCCATGACTGGCGGTGGTGTAGAGGAGAACAGCGCCATGACTGGCGGTGGTGTAGAGGAGAACAGCGCCATGACTGGCGGTGGTGTAGAGGAGAACAGCGCCATGACTGGCGGTGGTGTAGAGGAGAACAGCGCCATGACTGGCGGTGGTAGGAGGAGAACAGCGCCATGACTGGCGGTGGTGTAGAGGAGAACAGCGCCATGACTGGCGGTGGTGGGACGAGAACAGCGCCATGACTGGCGGTGGTATAGAGGAGAACAGCGCCATGACTGGCGGGGGTGAAGAGGAGAACAGCACCATGACTGGCGGTGGTGTAGAGGAGAACAGCACCGTGACTGGCGGTGGTGGGAGAGCTTGCCGGTGCCAGACGGGACAGGAAGTGCTGCCTGCAGCAGGGGAGGAAGGCTTGAATTACAACGTGGCACCGTGTTGAGAAACAAGCCCCACACTCACTTCCTAAAACACATCAGTGCTGCTTCGCACATAGCCGCAAAACCACCGCGGTGCAGACAGACTGGCTGACCACTGATAGGAGGTCAAGATCAAGAGGGGTGGGGGTGGTGAGCATAAGAGAAAAGGACAGGAAAGAGGGACTCTGAAGACACTGCATGTTGCTGTTTGCTGGTGTCATCGTTATTTCTACAGTGTTGAGGCAGTAATGCAGTGCTACTCGCACAGTGTTCATATTTACTTGGCATGTTTTTGAACAATGACAAAGCTGTCTCAATATTGTTGCCACCATTGCAACTTCTCTTTTTCAAGCCTGGTTTATATTTCTGTTCTATACCTATATTAAAAAAAAAAAAAAAAAACTTTATATAAGGCCTGTTTTGAACCAAAGCTGTTCAGTATCGCCTCATTTAACGGTAACAAATACGTTCAGTTTGGTGCAAAACATTATCAATGGCTTGCCATATGTACAACAACTATTACGCTATGATTAAAGACTTAATGCTTCAAGGACAATTTAACGGGGAAAGTGAAAAACCAAGGGAGTGTAACTGTAAAACTGAACGGGCGGACATGTGTAACCCATTTCAGCATCATTTACACATATTCCCGTTGAATATAAACACATTAGCTATGCGGTAATGCATTCCTCAGGGCTAAATCACTCGCTTATCTCTTCTCAATCAGCAATTAACCATCAAATACAATTCAAACTTCACCAGGAAGTTACAATGGCAATGATTAAAGCACAAGAGATTACAATATGAAAGAAAGAAAGAAAAAAAAACAACAACACACAATTAGTTGCCAAAGTTCTTGATTCAATGAATAGCAGAGAAAACCGAAGGGCCTTTTCTGAAGCCACTTCTGTAAAAGTCTGTGTAGGCCTCAGACTGAACTATTACTGTTCTGTCAGCGGCATTCCATTTCCTGCTGGAACATCAACCTCGCCAACCTTGTCATATTGAAACATTTTAGTTTTCGAGAACACAATTTGTGTATCTGAGGAAATAATGTAGTTATTTACATTTGTTTCAACGTTTCAACAATGCATGAAATATTAAAAGCCGAGCATAGTTTCCGGAGCATATTCTGTCCAACATTTCCAGTAAGGATGCGCAGAAAGCGCAACATTTTGCTGGCCCTCGATCTGAACTGTTCAGATTCAAATTCAGTTTAAAAAGAACGTTTTGAATTTATTACCTTCTAGTGCCTTTTCCCCATGCAGTGACAATGGAAAGAGAATGAATGAAGGTAAATGAATGTCAGATGTTACTGTACCTGGACCTCGCAGTCCCATTCGCAGCTGCGACGCTGGGAAACGCCCACACCTCATTCATACCCATTACGCTTGCCAATAAATCAATACACATCAAAAACATGTTTGGAAACACTAAACGTGACGCAAGTATTCATAATGTCTTTACCGGCTCTAAATAATGGACAGAACCCTTGTCTTATGCAGATATGAATTTTTTACCAGCTTATACTAAACGTCATGTGTTATGAAGAATGTAACCATTAGAATTATATTAAGTAGCCTAATACAAAACAATACAGTATATCACATGTCCAAAGTAAATCTTAGCTAGTAATAATATTTTTGTATAATTTACTGTCGATGCTGTGTAATGCATGCATGATGCATTACACAGCACTGAGGAACATACTGCTAATACTACGCATGACCCGGATAAAGTACATTGGTAATGTTTTAAATATGACATGCCATCATTACGATGTGCCTCTGTGTTTTTGACGTCATTCAAATTTTACACATTTCATCTTGATAAGCACCAGATACTATCATGGCTGTCTGTTGGAAACGGAAACATCTATAAATACTGATAATAGGAGACAGAGAACAGTAAAGCCGATCGATTCTGTCATTTAAATACAAAAGGAAATGTTGAAATGCTGTTCATCAAGTGGCAACAGAATACATGTAGCATCACCATCTGTTCTCACAAATGCCTTTACCACTACGACAGGTTTCGCCACCATGACCTCACCACCGCCAGTTGGCGCGTGGTTCATCGGCTATTTAAAACCAACCCTGGCATTGTTTGACAGGAGGTGAGCTGGCATTTTTGTGTCCCATCCACAGGGCAACTAAACAAAAGATCACTTTTCACAATTCTAACGGATTGTCCAAGAATTATGGAGGGATTTACTGAGAAAACACTTGTATCCAGGGCCATTTATAAAGAACAGAAAGACAAAAAACCTTATTGCGTGTGTGTGTGCCCATATTGAAGGTGTATAAAAATATAATGGGTAAGAAAAATTCCATGGGTAAGAAAAATTCCTGATTCACAAGCAGATACATAAAGTAGCAAGTGACATAAGGCCACACCAATATAGCCTTGGGTAAGCCATAGGTAAGCTAGCTGTGTTGTTAACGGTAACGGTAAGGCTTTACTTCACTCTAGTGTGTTTCTTTTGCACCTTTGCACCTTGAACTAATGCACTTGTTGTACGTCGCTCTGGATAAGAGCGTCTGCTAAATGCCTGTAATGTAATGTAATGTAATGTAATAATAAGCAAAGGCAAGTTGAGAAATGTAGGTGACATTTCATTGTGAGAAAATGGTTAGATTATCAAATAAAAAAGTATAAAACAAAGATTTTGAACAGCTCTAGTCTGACCACTGAATAACCACACCATCGTGCACACCGTAAATATCTTCCGCTCAGAGTAATCAAAAGGAGGAGGAGCAGAGAAGAGGTACAAGAGGTACAACCAACAAACAACCAGAGAGTCACAATATCTACTGAATACTGCTGTGGAAAAAATACAGCAAACTTCCTGAGTAAGCTCAGTGCTGTGAGCCCAAAACCCCTGTCACACCAGTCTCCCATACTGCGGCCATGCTGCCACATCAGCAACAGGTGACTAAACAAACTCAAAAAAATGAAGCGAAAAAACAGGGAGAACTTCACGCGCAGGCGAGGCTGACATTTAGAGAGGAGCGTCGGATTAAACGCGCGGGCCGCGGCGGCTGCCCCGCGGCGGTCTGCCGGGGCTTCTCGCTCCGCGACGCTTTCGCTAAATCGAGGCGGAAACCTCAGAGGCCACGGCGGGCGGTCGGCGTCGGCGTCGGAGGTGATTACCTGGGGTGAACCTCCGCGGCCTCCCCGCCCGGGCTGCCAGCGGGCTGGCCGTCTCTTCATTATCTCTGCCCAGTGACATTCTCCCTCTGCTCGCCGCGCGGGGGAGGGCACTGACATCAATTAGCACTGACCGGGCACACGCCGCTTTCACAAGTTTCGGTGAACCGATTCAACTCAAATGTAAATTCACCTCAAACACATTGTCTATGCTTCAATTCAAACAAAAAAAATTCAGATTTTTTTTCTTTCTGCTTTTAACGAACACCGATTGAGAATGCATAATCAATCACATAAAATAAATCACCTCATTTACTGGGACCCTAGACATTTCTCATTTTAATTAATGAACTTAACAGTCAATAAGAATGAAAGAACAAGTAGGCCATCATTGCCTGTTCTCTTTACTGATTAAGGACATTAATCTAATCCAATGAAAATATTTGATATAACAGTCATCTTTGGTTTCATGATAGTTTGGAGTGGGTTCACATAACTCACCTAAGGTACTTTGGTCATTCCTTATTCATGACATAAACCTTATTCCAGATAACATTTCCAGGAGGTATTCTGAAAGTAATTACCCCAGGCCTCCAAGATGTATTTATGGGGAGGCCCTTGACTAGTTCTGAAATTGATCTCCTTTCCCCCTTTTCCTTATCACTGTAATCAAGCCCTCAGACTTGCCCTACACTTACATTCACCTCTGATTTTCAGAACCGATGTTCAGATGTACACAAACCAGAAAAGTGTTTGTAGTG
Organism: Anguilla rostrata; assembly: GCF_018555375.3. Classification (NCBI taxonomy): domain Eukaryota; kingdom Metazoa; phylum Chordata; class Actinopteri; order Anguilliformes; family Anguillidae; genus Anguilla; species Anguilla rostrata. Next base: position 19,634,500 of record NC_057946.1, read on the forward strand.
GATCCGAAGAATCCGTAAACAAATCACCTTACCATTTTAGACCACGTTGGGAGACGCACAATTACAAGCTACAGATATTCCCCCTGACTGAACGTATTTATTTTGTTGGCTGCGTAGGCTTTAAAACAGCGAGGCCTCTGCTCATGTCTGGATTTGATTCTAGGGTGTACGTCCCGTTCAACTCTTGGCCCTCCCAGCATCCTCTCTGTTAGAGAAATGCATTGCAGGAATGAGGATGATGTCACCAAAGGTTTACCTTGGTTCCTCAGCTGTTCTGGTTCACACGTTTCATATTTAGTTTGCCATCACTGTAGATATAAAACCATATAAAACCAGGTATCAGCTGCTTCCTTCCCCCCAGCGGTCTCCCTGGAAACAGAAGAAGCCTATCCTTCAGGCTCTCGGTACACGTCGTTCTGGCACCGCCCCTCGTCCCCGTGACGCTGCCCTACCTGGAGCATGTTGAGCAGCAGGGAGCGGAACTTGGTGCCCTCCACCATGAAGAGGGCCATCTTGTCGCAGAGGCGGGCGGCCGTGGCGGCGAAGCTGCGGTCGCTGACGGCCTTCTGGTAGATGGTGTGCACGATCTGGGACAGCATCTCCTCCGAGTTGGTGGAGTTCTGCGCCTCCTCCATGAAGGTGGTGAGCTGGCCGTCCACCTCGCTGCTGTTGTTCCGCATGCTGTTCAGGATCTCCATCAGCTTGTCCATGCGGTTCCTCCGCGGGTTGGTGGTCGCCACGGGGACGTCATCCTGCAAGCGCGAGACACGCCACTTCCTGTGAGCAGGGGGGGGGGGGGACGCTCTCGGCTCTGATGTGCTAAACAGAGCGGCATTCATCCAGAAATGTGTTTTAAAACAGGTAAGGTAGCGATGCAATTAATCAGCTTTTTCCTGGCACACAGAATAATGGAAACCAAAATGTGAAGCGATAAAATTCCCCACATCGGCTAAAGAAGACATTACTAAAATCTGGAGGGCAGAAGAGGTTTTCTTCGCACAGCAGGCAGCGGAACGGAACTCGAAAATGCTCAAACTACATAAGCAGACTATGGAAATCTCCCCAAAACATAAAAGATTCCAGAGCTTAATTAATCATGCAGCAGGATGCCCTGCCGCGTTTCTGCGAAGGAGAAAGCCGCTTTTAATGATCAGCACATTTTGTCAGTCGGAGTTTATAAATGGCCTTGTTATCTGCACTGTGGAACAGCGTCTCTGAATAATGCAGGCTACAAATGAAAGACAACACAGGGAAGTGATAATGAGCCAGTCGCAGGAAGCTGTCATTAGCGTTAAGCTGAGACCAGCAGCACAAAATTTAACACGCAGCAGAAAGAAAAAAAAATTCATCAAAGATTGCAATTTCACCAATTTATTCTCATTGAAGATTTACTAACAGCGACTAAATGATAAATTGATGGATTGTTTAGCCAGAATGAATAGAACACCTTCCATGAATCTGATACTACAACATTTAAAAGTAAACCAGTTTTCTGAGAACGAGGCTGACAGAGTATGATTTTCTTTAACAGTAAGTCTGTTCTCTGAGCACAAGGCTGATAGAGTATGATTTTCTTTAACAGTAAGTCAGTTCTCTAAGGACAAGGCTGATAGAGTATGATTTTCTTTAACAGTAAGACAGTTCTCTGAGGCTGAGGCTGATGGTGAGTGACAGTAAAGAGCTTTACCTTCTCTTTTAGCCTCCTCCTCAGCCTCTCCTTGGACGACTGCAGCAGGCTGACCCTGGGGCCCTCCGCATTGCTGTCCCGGCGCTTGTCCTCCGCTGCGGAGCCGGGCTTGGGCCCCTCGCTGCGGCCCTTGTCAGGGGCGGGGTCCGGCCTCGGGGGGGCAGGCTCCTCGGCCCTCACATTCTCAGTCTCTTTGGTGTTTCTGGGCACTCCCTTCTCGCCCCCCGCGGCTGCCGGCTGCTTCTGGTTGTGGTGCCAGCGGCGGTTCTGGCTGTAGCCGTGGTGGGTTTGGCCCTGTCGCCCGGACGGGTGCGGGCCCGGGCCCTGGAACTGTCGGCCATGATCTCGGGCGTACTTGCTGTTGCCGGACGGATGCTCTGTGTTCGGCGGCTGTGGCTGTTTGGGCTGCTGCTGCTGCTGCTGCTGCTGGGCTGGAGGGTGCTGCGGCTGCTGTTGCTGCGGCTGCTGCTGCTGTTGCTGCGGTTGCGACTGTTGCTGCGACGACTGCTGCTGCTGCTGAAGCTGAGGATTCTGGGACTTGGCTCCTGCAGGTAGTCGCTGCTGTCTCCTGAAATCACAATGAGCTTCTGTTACCCGCATGATGACAGCGATGCTTTGCAACGGACGCTCCTCACAAAGAAACAGCGACATCCACCTGTTCAACCCTCAGGAAAGCTTGGCAACTTCCTTGCCCCACAAGCTAAATGGTCAGAAATACTATATAGCATATAGCTAGTATGCGGTCTCCACGTGTATTAGTAAAAATAGCAGGATGCCAAGCGAACGCGCAAGCTCTCAAGCTCTCTGCATGCGTTCTGGCTTCAGTGGCAGCTGACGCACAAATAGGATTAACCAAATTTGTTGAGAGATTTCCTGTTACCAGCCTCGTCCTGGAAACCAGCATCAGCTTATGAGAGCGAGGGGAATTGTGCGTTCCTCTGACCTGAATTAAGGACGAAGCCCGGCACATGTATGCCCTTAGCAAAATAGTCCTTTAAGCAAGCTGAAATAATTAAAAGCACAGACCAAATATAAATGAAATTTAAAAGTTTGTTGATGTTGTCAATTTAACATTGTTTATTGAATCATTTTTAAAACAACTCCTTCAATCAATCAGTGTGCTGGGAACATACTTCTGAGGTTTCCCGCAGAGTGGAGTTTACTTCCGCTGGTCTGAAGAGTTCACAGAGATCAAGGAACATTTCTCATGAAAAATGTTTTTTTTTGGCAAAATGCACAGCTAGAATGCATATTCTAGATCAAAACACTAACAAAAGAGAGTGACACACCTTTTAAAACCTGTTTAAAAATTATTTTTAGATTTATTTTATTAGCTACAATAGCCTACATTCCAGTTATAGATTCACAAACCAAAATGCCTGGCTTGACATCGCGGAGGTCATAAAATTTATTAATTGTCCCAAACGTGACACGTTTAACACAGTAAAGCATTCTGACGCTCAGGCTCCAGAAAAGCCCTGCGCAGATTTTATAGACCAGCCTCTTGTCTGGGTAAAGCGCTCATATGCTAACACTCACCACAGGAGCTCCTCAGGAGAAGCAAAGAATACATTCCACAAAATAAATTAAGCTGAAATTATATGTTGAATTTCTCTCCTGGAGATGTGTCCTGAACAGAACTTTCCTGCCACACACATTCTGTGAGGTGCACCTCTTCGCTTGACAGTTGTACAGTATACGCTTTCTACAAACTGCATTTTGGAGAACGACAGAGACGTTGGCATGGGAATAGGCACAGCCGAATCCCTGCCACCCTGTGTGTACAGAAGATACCACCTACAGGCCAGGCCGAACCCCTGGCTCCTATGTGCATAGAACATACCAACTACAGGCCGCCTACACATAGGTAAGGAGAATTCAACAGGTTGAGTGTAGGAGTTTAGAATCTTATCAGTTTCCCATATTTTTTCCAGTCTATTTTAATGGGCTTTTGCTGTGCAATCCCCCAGGGCGCCGAAATAATAACCTGATCCATTTTTATAGCAGAAAGGGTGCGCAAGCCCACCGGCTTTACGTCATCAGACAGAACTGTGATGCCACGTCTGAGCAATGCGTGCCAGCCCCGCGGAGGAGAATCTGTCCTCTCTACGCCAACCTCCCTCGGAGGCACGGTGCATGAGCAAACCTAATCCCACTGCACGTGTGTGGGTGTGTTGTTTTGTATTGCACAATTTCATATCGAGCCAGCAATTGGATAAAAACCGCACACCGCTGCCGAAGGCGAGGGGTACGGGAATCTAAATCTTCCCTCTGCGACCCTGCAAAGCACCCCAAACACTAGATGTGCCGGGCGGCTGAGAGTCCTCGGGGGCAAAGCCGCTCTCGTGTCTGAGTACAGGAGCTGAAAGCACACACGGGCAGGCCAGCTTCCATCCTACACCCTCAACCCAACAGGCAGAAATAAGGGCGGAGCTGCAGTATGAACAGGCAGAAATAAGGGCGGAGCTGCAGTATGAACAGGCAGAAATAAGGGCGGAGCTGCAGTATGAACAGGCAGAAATAAGGGCGGAGCTGCAGTATGAACAGGCAGAAATAAGGGCGGAGCTACAGTATGAACAGGCAGAAATAAGGGCGGAGCTACAGTATGAACAGGCAGAAATAAGGGCGGAGCTGCAGTATGAACAGGCAGAAATAAGGGCGGAGCTACAGTATGAACAGGCAGAAATAAGGGCGGAGCTACAGTATGAACAGGCAGAAATAAGGGCGGAGCTACAGTATGAACAGGCAGAAATAAGGGCGGAGCTACAGTATGAACAGGCAGAAATAAGGGCGGAGCTACAGTATGAACAGGCAGAAATAAGGGCGGAGCTGCAGTATGAACAGGCAGAAATAAGGGCGGAGCTACCGTATGAGCAGGAGACGTCCGGGTGTCTTTCACACCGTGATAGCGGCGGTGAGAAACGGCAGCCTTTGAGGAGATGCGGTCAGAACAAAGTGCGGATTTTTAGGAGGTCGGCGCACAGTAAACTTGTTGAGCCGTGGAAACCTTGTGCCTCAACACTGAAACCATGAGCGCATCACGAGGCTCCCGCTGCAGATAACGGCGTCCTTCTCCGGCCGACCAAAATAAATGCGTTCTCTAAATACACACATGCAGATCTGGAGGCCTTCCCCCCTTCCGTGGGCCCTGCTCAAATCCACAGCCAGGCAAATCAAGGGCTGGCAGTGACAGGCTCAAAGTGAGACGTCTGACCAGTAAGCCCCGACCATGTCGTTCAGCGGCTTCATGAGTGTTAACCTCCTGAACTGCTGGCTATCTATCTCAGGGAACATCTTTGGAGCAGATGCTTCGGGACACACTCTCGCCCCCCGCTCGCTCATGACAAGCCCCTTAATGCACCTTAACGGGGGCATCCCAGCCATGTTTCCCTTCAGCGGGGAAATACTTGAATGACAGAAGGGATCAGCTCAGGCAGATAGGCCATGAGGCCCATAGGAGAGAAGAGCGCAGAGCGAGCACGAGGTGCTGGCTTAACTGAAACCCTTGTGTGGAGAGTGTATCAAGACGAGTAAGGACCGGTGAAGGAGGCAATCTTTGGACTTGAGTAACATTTAGCAGCGGAAGAATAGCTCAAATACTGTCACAGAATTCTTTTCAACAGGAAATCTTCTGTCAATTTTTTGACTCAAATGAAAAATCACTAAGAATACAAATTCCCCAGAAAATGAAATACATTGGTGGGTTTCAATCAAATGAACGTAGCCTTTTTAAGGGTGTATTCAATTCAATCAAGACAAAACAACAACTCAGTTTTATTTCAAATGTTCTATAATTGCAGTGTTATCAAGAAACTGTTAAAATGATATAGCAACACTACAGAGCTTGCTGGTCTCAAGGTAATTGCATTGCATGCTGGTTTTAATGCAATCCAAAAATATGGTGAGCAATCCAAATCAACTGAAACAAAGGGACCGCCAGTTCATTATTGTGCAATGACAGGCATGGCATAAATTGCGCAAGTAGCTGTTCACGTGATGACTAAGCATTAAACAATCGCTGTACCCAGAATGGTACAGTATAAAACTACACATCACAACCAATCCAGGCTTATTCTGGCAACAGTTTTCCAGCACACGCAACTGTACAGGTTTATACGACACGGTTATGATCATCTCACAACTAAAGTAACAAATCTACAGCTGGATGGGTTTGTGAAGCATACAAAGGTTTTTGTGTTTCCTCATCACTTCACTACAGAAGAGGCGGTACAGTTTTTTGTTTTTACGGCAGGATAAAGTGAATCCCGGAGCACTGTACATGCTGGCTCCACACTGCCAGAGTTAGGACAGTGTGCGGGGCACGTCTGGGGGTGAATCCCAGAGCACTGTACACGGTGGCTCCATACTGCCAGAGTTAGAACAGTGTGCGGGGCACGTCTGGGGGTGAATCCCGGAGCACTGTACATGCTGGCTCCACACTGCCAGAGTTAGGACAGTGTGCGGGGCACGTCTGGGGAGGCGAGCATTTGTCAGGTATTTAATTTTGGCACTGCAGTCACCCCCGCGGCATCGCTGCCCTGGCGGCGTACGCGGCGTCTGTCCTTCCCGTTTCCCTCTCCCAGGGAGGATGGGGGGCAGTTCAGTGCCCGTCTCCAGAGAACCCCCACCCCCGGCGGCTGAGGTGCCCTCCACATGACTGCTGAAAATGGGTTCAGCACACTCCCCACAGGCATCCACGGGTCAAACAGAGGCCCAAGCAGCGGAGATAAGACGCAGAAGGAATGAGAAGAGACTACCGCTCTCCACACGTTTGCTATTTTTGAAACGTACGAAGAACGGGGAGTGCTAATGATTTGGTCTGGCTGGCAGACGGGGGCCAACTCCGACAGCATGTGAGAGAGAACTTGTGGAGGTGGAAGAAAGCGATTCCATAGCTGGGATCAGCTGTTAACCTGAAACTTTTGTTTCAAGTTAATTAAACGCAACGGTGTATCACTCATTAACCATGAGTGAGAAAAAATAGGTAATTACCAGGCAAAAGATCAAAAAACAACACAATACAACACTCTCAGTCTCTAAATGTGGGCAGAACAGCCAACAAGATGGTCTCCTGGAAAAACAAACTGTGACCCCAGCAACTTAATAAAGATAATTATTTTCTCCTTGTCAGGTCAACAATAACTCCACAAATGCTCAACAAAGGCACAGGTTGGATCCCAAGAGGAATATTAGTGCTCTGACATTTAAAGGAGCAACTGAAAAATAATATAACTGCACTCTGTAGAGTTCTTCAGTGTGAGAACAATGCTGACATTTGGCCCTATTTAAAAAAGTGAATTACACTTTAAATTTAGGTGCCCTGCTGCACTGTATGCAATAAAAGCATGAGTGTTAGCCTGTCCGCTTGGTCTTCGTCTCACGTTCCCTCCCTACAATAAGTGGTCCCCAAACAAGTTTAGAGGTGCAACACAACTTTTAGTTCTGGAAAACTCTTTGTCAGGCATACCATCATAGTTTCAGGAGTCAAGACAGAATAATATGATGGCATACTGTCCAGATGACAATCACTCAAGGTTTATTCATCTGGAAATGCATGCAATAAATTGCCATAGGGTGCCTCAAAAGGAAATTATAAGGTTATCAAAGGCCTCAGTTACATCCATATTTGCTAAGAAGCTATTAGATAGGAAAGACTGGATCCTGGCTAATGGACACTAAACTGCCTCAGCATTGCGTGCTCAGGATGTGTCCATACCTAACCAGCAAAGTAGAGACTAAACCCAAAATTATAGGAGGGCTGAGTAGCGGCTGCATGAAAGTTCTAGAACATTAACTCCTTTCAAATGGAGCATTGCAACCATGTGAATTTATAAGTCTTGAGTCAACGGAAAGTGTTGGGTCCCTAAACCGACCCATTGAAAACTGAGGACGTGTTATCACTGTAACTATGATGGTTTTACCTCAGGACGTACACATTAAGTTTCACTGGGCCTTTTGAAATGAGTAATAGCAGCAATAATCTTGCCTCATTGGAGATGCTTGCTGCTTCATACTTGGATCTTTCACAAATTGCATCATAAACAAAATGGTTTCCTGTTCCCTCAATGCCAAAAATACCATGCCCTTAAACTGTAAAAATGGACCAGAGCCCATCACATTTGGCCTGGCACAATGTCATGTCTGATGTAATACCTTCTAAGAGAACAAAAATTATAGCATGGGCTTCCATCCTCTTATACACTGGCACAGTGGAGAATACATACAAAATGATGTGGCACAGGTAGTGGAGGCATACAGGTGGGTAAAGGAGGAAAAGCTAGGTAATTGTGAAAAGGCTTGAATCACTTTGCAACATCTGGTCGAATAATATGCTTTAGTCCAACACCAGCAAACATTGATCCCAAATTAGTGCCATCATGAAGAGGGTAAGCAATCTAGACATCTTACACTAAGCTGACTGAGGACCACTGCAGTGTCCCAGTAGTATCAGTCCTACCACTGCCATTTCAGAACAGATAGCAAAGGCCATCATTCACCAACACACACAACCACTTTAAATCCCCATCAATATTGAGTAGCCATGAAGCACTACTAGAACATAACAGTGAAACTGAAAAATTTATTTCACTGATGATAAATAACATATGATAACTACATGCTGAAACAAGACACCTGATGAACTGGGTAAGCTACATGCTACACATACTTCAAAACATATTTATATATGCCAGTTGCTCTATATACTGTATTGTTAAAAAATACAATTATTTTTAAAAGTGTGGAAAATGGCTGACAGTGTGACAGTGGTAATCATGGATGAGATATTTCTCGACAATTTTAGAATGTTTTCCTCAGATCTTTGACGTGTCTATTCTTGTTCTGAAATGGCTTCCTTTTCAAAGGGCAAAAACGATGTTGTCACATATATATGCAGCTAGCATGTGTGGAACTCATCACCTTCCATTTTTCTTTGTGTCACATCAATTGATACCTTCTGGCTAGCTGAGGCATAACAGATCCAGTAATATGGCGTGTTGGTCCAACAAACAGAACGGTTGACAGCCCTGCGGAGCACGAAATCAGCTTCCCCCTGTCTTTAATTTCACTGTCGGTATAACCCCAGCGTGCATGGTGGTCAGCTCAATTTGAATCTTTTTACTGGAATCAAAGAGTGGGAATTTTCAATTACGCCCACCAACACTTGTGAAGAATTAGCCTGAAACCAACCAGAGGAACGGGCAGTGAGTGCAGACGCTTCAGAAAAAGCATGAGACAGTGTGAAAGATGCAGTGTGAAACACATAATGTTTGAAATACAGAACATGATAGACTAGAGCATGGCCTTCATTTCTGAATATCCCTTGAGATTTAACATCTCCATCTCATTGGACGAAACCCAGCTTGAAAAGCCTCCCGATTCCTGTGCAGTGACATCCTGCGGAGACTTAACACTTGCTGAATTTTGTCACACCCAAGTGTCAAACTCAGTAAGCTTCACTCCACAAAATACCACCAAAGACACCAGAGAGAAGAGTCGGAAAGTGGGCCCACGTACCAAGGAGCCAAACGAAAAGCCCAAACCATGTCCATGGGGTGCCGACCCAAATAGATTTTCCTGCTGTTTAAGAAGCCAACACAACACCAGTAAGGATGCCATTTTTTCCCAATAAAATGGCACCCTACTGGTGGCACGTTTACAATGGAAATAAGCTGGAAAACCTATACGGGTAAAAGCATCCCAAAGCCATAGCGGTTGACCAACCCGTGACCTCCCCGCTTTGCGATGGTTTGACTGACCTGGTGACTATCCGCGTCCCATCGGCGGGCAGCATCACGGTTAGCTGGTCCGGGGAGAGATGGGCGGGTCTAAAAGCATGAGAGTGCGCGGGTCTGAATGAGGGGTGACAGGGAGAGGGACGGACACAAGGCACAGCAGTGGGGCCAGGGGCCAGCGTGGGAAGAGGAGGGGATAACACAAAAAACACAAGCAAACGGCTACAGACTTCTACTGGAACACTACGGCAGGCAGTCTAGAGTGGAATGAGGTGACCCAATGGATGTTGCCGTGGTGATGACAGCCCAGGGTTGTATGACAGGTTTCCTGCCGGTGTTGTACATCCGATTGCACCTCCCAGAGGAAACACCAACAGTCAAGATGGTCGTTCAAAGTGCTCAAAATAAAAGATAAATTCCTGGGCTAGCTAACATGGTTGAATATGCACACTTGTACACTTGTTCTCTTTTACAGTACTTCTAAAACTCTGTAGCTGATAACTTCCGTCTGTTTTGCAGCTCATGTGTAATCAGTACAAAGAGTACACTTCCACTGCAATTGCTACTTTATCATCTGCTGTTGTTCAGAATACTTTATGTTTAGGCTTTGGACTTTAGGGTAAGTATGTATGTCAATGAGGAATAACCCAAATCAATTTCAGGTGCAGATTCTTTAAATTCAAACTCCATTATGTTTTAACACAGACATCTGTTGATGGGTGGGAAGCATTTGAGGTAGCCACGGTCGAGCCTTCTGCAGGAAGCACTTGAGGTAGCCATGGTCCAGACTTGTAAGGGAATTGTGGAGATTGAAAACAGATGATCCAAACCCTAGGTGTGCACATGTCACTGCTGCCAACTCCATACCTTGACTCCTGATGCAGATTCATTATAAACCCCTACCTGCATTTAGTTCCTCTCACATTTGGTCACATGCTTTCAACAGAGCAGAGAAAGATGCAATGCACAGTAAACATTAAGCATAGTTATTTGGCTTAAATACAGTCCAACAGCAAACCCATCCAGAATACGCCGTATATATGGCTCAGACTAGAGAGATCAGTGACAGAGAACACTCCTTTATGTTCACCGATCCAATCCCCTGACTGCGTCTCCACCAATCAATGGCTTTTATCCTGCACAGGTCCCTTGTTCCAGCAGAGTGTAAACAGGGCTTAAAATACAAAATATAAAATCAGCAACACGCGTGTGCAGAACAATCCGGAGATCCCCAGACTGTGGATGCCAAATGCTCATTTAACGAATGTGTACTCTAGCTCTTACCAGCTCCATTCAAGCAAACAAACATCAGATCCTTTTGGAAAGAGTAAGGGAGGGAGAAAGAGAGTGCACACATGAAGAGTAAGTGACTCAAGTATTGAGAGAAGATGAAATGAAATGCACACATTTTTAAGTGGTTCACTCTTGCGTGGCTTTTTTCATTCATGATAATTCACAGTTCAGCGCATGAAACTCCGCTATAAATGTAGAGGAACTGGATGTGTGCATGTTCAGTGGATTATTTGGTCTACAAGGGCTCCATAATACCCACATCATAGCAATACACACCAATATCTAGAGAAAGCAGTCTTGCCACTTTTGCATAAAACATTTGGTGAAATGAAATTATTCATATATAATATAAACCCATTTAAATATATATGTATGAATAATGTAATGAAAAATAACATGTATGTGTGGTGTGATTAGCTTGTCCCAGCGGCTCTTCTCACTGGTGAGCAGTGCGCTGTGGAGCCTCTGTATGACAGCAGCCTGCTCAGGCACTTTCGCCATCTCTCCCGATCCCTCCCTCAGCACCTTCATCCATCACCCAGAAAAAACAGATGACTTCCTCCCCGGAAACAGTATCTGCTGCGCCCCCCCCCCCACCCCCTTCGGGGACGCCCCAACACATAAGCAATCCTGAAAATGATTAACGCCCAGGCAGTGCGTGCAGTGGCG